>NW_027529538.1:390506-482559 GCF_008692635.1 Crocuta crocuta
ATACACTCACTGTGGCATTCACTCTAAGATATTGCGCAATATATATTTTTTAATTCCTTTCATATTTTTTCTATATTGGTTTTACTACCCTCAAAACATTGTAGACATTTCATACTTTTTCATTGCACTTAACATCACTGAGCGTATACAAGAGTATATATCCAAGGGAGTTTGAGACTTTGGATCCATGTGAATTTCATTCGAATTACTTGTAGTAGTTGTTAAAATTTATTTATTTTTACTTATTTAGTGTGTGTGTGTGTGAGAGAGAGAGAGTGAGAGAGAGAGAGAAACTCCTACACTTTACTCCTCGGAGATTCTGACTATGAATGTATAATGAGACAAAGCTCATTTTTAGCCAGAGCCCCGTTGTGATTCTGAAGGTGAGGACTACAGACTACCTTTTGAGAAACCACTAAAGCAACTAAAGGCTCCAGACTGAGACTCAGAATAATTTGTGGTCTGGCTTTAGCACCACTAATAAATGAATCTTGCCACTTTGGGCAAACTACTTTTCCCTGAGTTTCATTTTCCTTTGTAATCTGTTGAGAAGTACCTGTCTTGTACCTTTGGTCTGAACATATTGTAACAGGATTTTTTGAATGGTGGCTGAAAACCCAGAGTATTGTAGAGGGAGCTAGGTGCCAGTTTGTAACTAATGCTCTGAGCATATAGTTAACTTTTTCTTCTGCACTGAGATCTTGGGTCACATTATTTATAATTTCCTTCTAGCGTATTTGCCTAAGCCGTTCTAGGTTACTCTCATCTCTCAGCTGTTTTGTTTCTTTCTTGCTATTAGTGTATTATTATTTTAAAGACTTACTTGGATCTAATTGAAAATAGAAATTATCAGTCTTTTTTGTTCCTTTTAAAACTTATTATGGAGATATTCATATATCTACACAAGTAGAATAATATAATTTCCACCCACTCCTGGTCTTGTCCCTTCTTTATAGATATAAAGATAGATAAATATATATCTATGTAGATATTTTAAGTTTATTTATTTTGAGAGAGATCGAGACAGGGTGAGTGCAGGAGGCACAGAGAAGGAGAAAGAGAGAGAGAATCCCAAGCAGGCTCCACACTGTCAGTGCAAAGCCTGGTGCAAGGCTCAAATCCACAAAGCCGTGAGATCATGACCTGAGCCAAAACCAAGAGTCGGGTACTTAACCAACTGAGCCACCCGGGTGCCACCCCCCTTTAGTATTTGAAGCAAATCTGAGACATCTAATTTCATGTGTAAATTCATCAACTAATGTTATCTCTGAAAAACATGGACTTTAAAAAATATATAACCGCAATACCATTTTTGTGTCCGTAAAATTTAGATCTAGTTATCTAGCCAAGGTTCAAATTTCTTTCATTTCGTAAGTTTCATTTTTTTTTTTCCCCTTAAGAGTTTGTTTGAATCAAGATGTAGCTAAGGTCCACATGCTGTGAGTGGTTAATAGGGGTTTTGAAACTGTAGCTGCTGATAAAGGGTCAGAGGCTAGATGATCGCAGTCTGACTAGGCAACTTCTTGGACTGTATCGCTTGGACTGTGGGATAGAGCCAGGTTTGCATCATGAGAGTGGGGACCTCAGACTATTGGGATTGGATACCCTGTAATCTGAGGGCCCTGCCATTTTTGATCTCTGGGAAACTTCACAGCTCAGATGACTTTAGACCTAGCAGTCAGACCTGCTCCACAAGCGCCCTGTGGCACACATCTGAGTTCTAGTCCTTCACCGTGTGTACTGCTTCAGCCTCACCTGCCATGCGGGCTCCTCACAATTGACATTGGTTCTTAGTACAGAGCAGGAAGTCTGCTTGGCTTCTGGGACAGCATCTGGCATTCATCTTGGCAACAGAGGATGCCATCTGGTTGTGGGGTGCTTTATGAACTGGTAAGAAGAAAGTTGAAACAGGCTCTGGGCCCATAGGTTTTTGGGACTTGGTAATGACATTGAAGACTTTTTGGTTCTGTTTCATGAAATTGAAGTCATCCTGCACAGGCAATATCAGCTTTGGGTAGGAGTAAGCGAAGGCCATGCCCAGCAAGAACTTCTTAGAGATTTAGATGATATCTTGTCCAGTCCTCTGCTGGAGTCCACCTGGGCTCCCTCAACTCCCAAAGGACAGCCTCATACCAGCCTGTGATTCTGGGATCTTTGCAAGGATGGGGTGGTGGTGAGCAATTACCATGCGTTGCAGCTTGCTGCCAGTGAGCTCACGTGCGTTGTAGGTGAGGGGGTCTCTGGTAGTGTGAGTGCCGCACTGTCTCTCAGAACCCTTCTCACGGACGCCCATGGCAAGATCCTCTCAAAGCCCCAGCACAACGGCCAGATCTGCCTGTCTTCTGCCCCCTCCACCTCTCAACTTTTTATTATGAAACATTCAAACATACATAAAAGTTGAAAAATTGTGCAGGTAGGGTAAACATTGTGCTGTGTTGCTTTAGCACACATCTGTGTATCCATCCATTAGTCAGTCCCACTTACGTTTCTCATATGTCAGAGTAAGCTGCAAACATTAGTTCATGTCACCCCTTAAATCCTTAGGAGATCATTAATTGGAATTCAGTATTTGTTAAACATTGAGGTATAATTGACATAGTTAAAATGTAAAAATCTTACCTTGGGAAGAATTTTAATAAATGCATCCAATTTGGTAACCCCGCAGAGCCCCGCAAAGATAAAGAATATTGACATTCCTTTTAATGTCTCCCCTCTCCAGAGGCAACCACTGTTTTGATTTTTATTTATGTTTAATAAAGTGTGCTTTTTGTGTAAAACTTCTTTTGAGGGTTATGCATGTGGATATATGTAGTTTGTTACTTTTTTGTTACCCAGTACTGTTTTATCCCATGAATATATCAGAATTCATTTTTCTTTGTAAGATCTGTTGAGGGAATATTTTCTTTCATTCTGTGGCTTTCTCAGTTATTTTCTTAGTGGTCTCCTTTGAAAAGCCAAAATTTGTCTTTCTGATGAATTTTATCAGTTTTATAGTTTCTGCTTTCTCAGCTCTGTCTTAAGAAATCTCTGCCTACTGTCATCATCATAATATATTTTATTTTAGAAGCTTTGAAAGCTTTAGTTTTTACAGTTATATCTATGACCAGTCTCAGGTTAATTTTAGTATATGGTGTGCTAGAGGTTGAAGTTCCTGTTTTTCTGTGAATATACACAGTTGTTCCAGCTCCATTTGGTAAACACACGTTCTTCAGTGGATTACCTTGGAGCCTTTGTCAGGTACCAAATGACCATGTACTTATGAGGATGTTCCAGGGCTCTTTGTCAGTTTCATTCATTTATTCATTGGCCCTTATGCCTGTACCACACAGTCTTGAAGTCAGTCTTGAGGTCAGGTAGTGCCAGTCCTCTAATTGCCCTTTTCTTTGAAGATTCCTCTACATATTCTGGGTCAGGAGCTGGCAAACTGCTTCCCCCGCCCCGCACTAGCCAAATTTGACCTGTTGTCTGTTTTTAAAAATCCCATTTGGTGATGTACTATTGTTTGCCATGGAGACCAAGCCTGGCCTGTCCCCTTACCCTGTTGGCAGCTTCTGGTACCAAGTGTTGGAATCTGACGTGGGAGTTGATGACTTAGTCATCTGTGGCCAGCTGCTCTAGTTGAGATGACTGGGCTCTTTAGAAGGACAGAAAGAGGAACACTGGTAACTGGGTGTCACTGGGGCCGAGAGTGAAAGTGACCGCTGTGGTTGTTAAGATTATCTGTTTCTTGTTTCAGTTTTGATGAATTGTATTTTTCAGGGAATTTGCCGGTTTCTTCCAGGTTGCATATAGTTAACGAGAGCCCTCTTTTAAATGTGTTTAGGTTCTATAATTTTGTTCTTTGTTACTTCCTTTCTTCTGTTTACTCTGGGTTATTTGCTCTTTGCTTATGATAGAGCCTAAGATCACTGATTTGAGACCTTTCTTTTCTAATCTTTTAAAGCAATACATTTCTTTCTAACCATTTCTTTCTAATACATTTCTTTGCTTTAACTGCTTTGCATAAATTTTGACCTGTTGTATTTTATCATTCAGTTTAAAATGTTTTCTAGTTCCCCTTATGATTTCTTCTTTGATTCATGGATTATATAAAAGTGATTATTTAATTTCTACATATTTGGAGTTTTTCTAGTTCTCTTACTCTATAATCAGTTTTTAATTTACTTCTATTTTTGTCATTGAACATTCTCTATATGTTCTCTCAACACTTTATTCTTTGAGACCTGTTTTATAGTCTAGCACATGGTCTGTCTTGGTGAACATACTATGTGCACTTGAAAAGAATGTGTTTCTGAAGTTATTGCGTAAGCGTTCTATAAATGTCAATTATAGGTTGTGATTGGTAGTGCAGTTCAGATCTTGTAGATCTGCTTTACTGATTTTGTGTAGGTAATTTATCAGTTATAGATAGAGTAGTTAACAAATGATTGTGGATTTGTCTCTTATATTTTGAAACTGTTGTTAGGGGCCAACATTTATTATTACTGTGTCCTCCTGATAAAGGTGACATTCTGTCATTATATAGTCTATGTTTGATAATACTTTTTTCTTCTTTCAAAAGAGTATTATGTCATCTTTATATTGTTGCTCTATGGTGATAGGCCATTTTGAAGCTCTTTATCTTTTCTTTGACATGTGACTATGATGTACCCATGTGTGTTTTTTGAGAGTGTGTGTGTTTATCCTTCTTGGCATTTGCTAAGCTTTGTTAATCAGTGAATTTGTCTTCATCAAATTATTTTAACATTGAGAAAAATTGACCATTTTTTCTTCAAATACTTTTTTCCTGCCTTATTCTCCTTCAACTCTATGCCTGAGACTTTACCTGCATATATATGCTAAGACATTTTGTAATTGTCCCACAAGTCCCTGAAACTCTATTAATTTTTTTCTCAGTCTTCCATTCTTTAACTTTCTATTAATTTATGTATTCAAGTTTACTTAACTATTATTTTCGACTCCAATCTCCAGTCATCAGATTGGATGGTTTCTGTTTATCGCCACCTGACGCTTGTGTTATCTCCATACTCTAGTTTTTTATGTGGAGTTACTTTGATATTTTCCAGTTCTGGAATTTACATTTGACTCTTTTCTGTAATTGTTCCCTCTGCTGATATTTCATAGTTTTATTTATTGTAAGTTCTTGCACACGGGGATACAAGCTGCTTTAAATCGTTATCTGCCAGTTCCACAGTCTTCGTCATATCAGGTCTGTCACCACTGATTGCTTTTCTTTTGATTGTAGGTCACACTTTGCTGTTTCTTTGTATATCTAGTGATTTTGAGTTATATCCAGAATATTGGAAATGGCGCATTGTAGAGCCTCTGGATTATGTTTTGTTTGTTTCTTTTGTTTGCTTTTTACTTTAGCAAATTCTGCTTCATATGGAGGATACCAGTTAAAATCTCTACTTTGTTCTTTTAGTCTTGAATTGCTTGGAGTCAGCCCCGCACATACCTAGGGCAAAGGTGAGCCAGAGATCTGGGGAGAGTTTTGTGGCTCCAACTCTCTTGAGTCTCTCCTTACTTGGATTTGCTGCTCACTTTTTTATTTCTGTAGTTGCTGCACACTCTTCTTTAAGATTTGGGGACTTCTGTGTGAGTTTTACCAACTGATTGTCACTGATCATGTCCTACTTTCTAGTGATGAGCTTTATAAAAACAGCAAATACCTAATTTCCTTTCCAAGATTCTGTTTGCTGTGGTTGTTCTCTAAGTGTCTTCTAGTAGTTTTTATAATGTACGTCGAGTTTATAGTTGTTATCTGCTGGAGAGCTGGGTTTTATTGTGAGCTGTTCTGACATTACTAGAAGCGGTACCTGCTTTGCTTGCCTGTTAAATCTTTGTTTTCTGTAAGTTTTCCTTCCAGTTGTTTACCACTGTTCTCTCTCCTTCTCATCTTCTGTCCACCTCCCTTGCCCTCCCCCACCCCCCTTCTCCCTTCTCCAGCCCAGTGGTTTGTTCAGTAGTTTCCCACTGTTTGGATTTTGCTGATCGGATCCATGTAATCATAGTTATGAGTAAATTGGTAGTTGGATCTAGTAGCTGCTTAAGATTCATGTTTCGTTTGGAGAAAGGGAGACTCGGTGTTTCCCAGGTTGGATGGTGTGTTCATTCATGGAGAGACATTTTGGTGCATGGTTATGTTAGCGGCTGTTCTTGTAGTTCTCTGTTCCTACTTCCAGTAATTTGGGGTAAAGTGATTTCTAACTAAGTGATTTTCCAGGTGCAGTCTGGGGACCTGCTGGGGATCCTTGAGACCTTTTCAGGGATTCTGTAAAATCAGACATTTTTAATAGTGGTTTGAAGACTTGATTTGCTATTTTTACTTTCATTCTCATGAGTATATGGTGGAGTTTTTCAGGAGCTATATAACATAAAAATGCAGAGGCAGGTGAGAAATCAGTTATTTTCTATTTAATCGGGTATTCATGAAATTCATAAAGATGTAAAACACTTTTTATCACTAATGTTTTTGGTTTTAGAATGTGTACCTATTTTAGCTTTGTGCAGTGGCAGTATCATAGCCAATGAGGTTTATCCGAGACACAATTATTGCTAATAGAATGTATAGCTATTTTAATAAATAAAATTTACAATTTACATTAATGTGCAATACTTTTATCATTCTTTTTAAAGTACATTAAAACTACTCATAAATATCAGGTATAATGCACATAAAGCTATATATGATGCTCAGTATTCAACGTTTTTCCAAATGAGTTCCAGAATATCTCCCAACAATGACCAATCAGGGTTTTTTTTTTCCCCCCAAATATTATGAATTTATGTATTTGGCATGTTTTAGTCTGTTGTAGTTATTCTTATTGGCGGTCAGATTGTCTCCTTTGGACATTGAGATAATCTGTTTTGAATGTTTATTTTTTTTTAATGTTTTATTTATTTTGAGAGAGAGAGAGAGAGGAAGAGAAAGAGAGACAGCATGAACAGGAGAGGGTCAGAGAGAGAGGGAGACACAGAATTGGAAGCAGGCTCCAGGCTCTGATCTGTCAGCACAGAGCCCGACGCGGGGCTCGAACCCACAAACCATGAGATCATGACCTGAGCCGAAGTCAGATGTTTAACTGACTGAGCCACCCAGGCGCCCCAGAGATAATCTGTTTTGGAAACCTACCTAAAACTCACCTTTTCAGCAAATCTCATTTTTCCTTACAAGAGCTTTGCCTGAATATTCCTTTTCCTTTTTATTTTCTTTTTGATTAACCCATGTACTCAACAAATGTTCAAAGACCACTAAATGTTTTTTCTTTTCCTTGTGATTAATTTACATAGACTATGGTATAGATCACGTTTACTTCAGAGGCTTGTTTTGCATTTGAGCCAGTTAGTCTCTCTATTCCTCAGCCAAAGGCTACATTCCCAACCTCAGTCAGCTGCCTGGCAAATGCATGCTTTGAGTCACCAGGACAACCAGACAATAGCGTGTCAGTGCAAATCCATTACTGTCGTTCAGCCTTAGGTTGAGTTAAACAGTGAGTCGTGTTCCTGTTAGAGGTGATTTACTGGCATCGATGCTATCCTTAAACCATCGATAATCCACAAACAGTTCTTATTGCATATTGTGACAAGTAAATAAAACTGTACTTAATATTCAGTTCTGAAGGAAATGTGATTAGGTCACCTTTCCCATTCTGCTCTCTCAATACCTTGTTTGTTCTCATTAATATTCTGGAAAATGTAAAAATTGAAGGGGCACCTGGGTGGCTCAGTTGGGTAAGCATCTGACTTTGGCTCAGGTCATGATCTTGCAGTTCATGGGTTCAAGCCCCACATCGGACTCTGGGCTGACAGCTCAGAGCTTGGAGCCTGCTTTGGATTCTGTGTCTACGTCACTTTCTCACCCTCCGCTAACTCGTGCTCTCTCTCTCTCTCTCAAAAATAAATAAACCTTAAAAATTTTTTAAAAATTGAAAACTTACTCTGTAGAGAGAAAGAAACATAAACCTTTGGTTAATCTTTCCTTTTTGGCAGTCTTGCTTATAATATTCATAACTGTCTTTGGGAATGAGAATGCTGTGCTTTACGAAGATTTATGAAGATTTGCGAAGGCTTCACAAGTTAAGTGTAGAACAATTGGAAACAAGACACTGGTGGAAGTTTTTTTCTCCTTTTTAGATAATGATTCTAAAATTCATCAAAAACAAAGAAGTAAAATTATCTGGGAAGAATTTGTAAATCAAAGAGTGAATAGGTTTGGCTCCACTTAGACATTAAATATATATCTCTGTGTATATAGGCAATAGTTAGCAATATAAACTTGCAGTAATTACACCAATCTGAAACTAGAATAGGCACAGATCTATAGACTAGATCTTGAGATATACTGTAATCTTTATATATATTAACTGTATAAAGTTACTATAAAGTAAACACATTTCAGCAGTTGAGTTGGAAGGAATTGGTTATTCAGTAAATGGAAAGTCAGAGGGTTAACTGACATAGTAGACCAAAATTAATTTCAGAAGTATTTTAGGGCTAAAATTTTAAAGCACAAAGAAGGCAATAAAAATATAGAAAATATCTCCTAGTATCTCCCTACAAGATATTTAATCAGTCCCAAAGGGAAAAATAGTGATTTTGGTATGAAGAAATCTGGCATATGTCAGTTAACTTCCTCTAGGAATGGGACTGATTGACATCATGTGTCTCCTGATACAGTGCATAGAGAAGGATACATTACTTAGGTTGTATTCCTTGCCAAAATGCATAGCATAAATTTACTCATGAGAAAACCTGAATAAAGGAACATACTACAAAATAATTGGCCTATATTCTTCAAAGATGTCAAGGTCATGAAAGACGAAGATGCTTGTAGGAACTGTTCCAAATTAAAGGCAACAGAACATTTTTGGATTCTCTACCAGGAGAACCTTTTCCTTTGCTATAAAGGACAGTGTTAAGATAATTGGCTAGTCTGTGGATTAGAGAATATTAAAATGTAAATTTCTTGATTTTGATAATTTTGCTTGTGGTTATATAAAATAATGTCTTTAATTTTAGGGGATTCACATTTAGGAAGAGAAGGTTCTAAACCAGTTAAAGTTCAGAAAAATTTTTGTCTATCTGAAGAGTGAATGATAAAGTAAATGTTAACATTAGTGATTTGGGTAAAGGGTTTAGAGGAGTTCTTTTTTTTACTATACTTACAACTTTGCTGTAAAACCAGTTAATCATTTTATAACTAAAAAACAGATGAACTAAATTGTAGTGTTTAAGGATGTAAACACTTGAGGGTAGATAATAAAAAACAAGTGATTACTATAAAAATTAATAGAAAATATAGCTGACTATTTAACATTTAAACATGTAAGGACTTTATATGCTGAAAGCAGTGGAAAATCACAAAGTAAATATTGATAAATTTAACTAGCTAAAACTGGGAAGCTTGTTAAAAGCAGCATACAAAATTAAAAGAACAATTGTTTTGTTACCCATACCGGGTAATTTACTTAAATCTTATTAGTTTGAGAAAGGAGGGCAGTTGATAATCTCACTCGGAACCAGTGTGACTTCACTAATATGATAAATTTTACATTTATAAAGCTTTTTATAATATGCAAAGCATATTCATGAATAAATGTGTGTTTAGGGTTGGGGAGTGCTTACCAAGCTCTCATGCTCCTTGCTGAAGGAAGAAAGGGGGAAGACTCCCTCCTGCCTTGGGAAAACCACAACATAAAGAGAAAAAACCACACAGCTTATTGGACCAGGAATGGACAGCTACCCCTGGGGGCCAGTGACTAATCTGATCCTCCCTCTTATAAGAAACTGAATTAAGGTTCACAGAGGCTGGATTCAAATGATGAATCACTTAAACCAAAAAGACAGGATGTACTTGGGCCATGTGCAGTCTTAACAAGTTAAGCAGAAAAAAAGTGTACCTAAGATAAGCAAGAACAGGGACTCAGATAGACATAGTGTGAGAAGCAGAAGTGATCAGCTGTGTGTTGGGGGGGCGGGGTGGTGTGCCGAGGGGCTTAGGAAACAGATTCTCAGACTACCTAGGTCCCAACTGGCTTTTTCTTTTTGCAGCCCAGTTTCCCTTAAAGGTTTTGTTTTCTTGGCATTCCTGTCTGGTTCCCGTAAACTTGTTTTATCTGAGCTAGTGTGGCTGGGTTTTCGTTTCTTGCAGCCTCTCTGGAACACAATTTGACATTAGAGGTATTAAGTGAAATCAGGCCTGGGAATGTGCTCTGCACCGTGTACACTGCCCTTTACTTAGTTGCCACCATAGGTTTCTGAATTACAGCTGCTGCTCCTGCACAAACCACAGATGCTTGCAAGTAGGTTTTACTGCTCTTACCACTGCGTTTAATTTTTCTCTAGTGTTTAAGTATTTGCTGCTTTTATGTTTTCTGTTTCTTTGTACTTGTCAGTTATACAGAAAACCAGTGTCAAGTACCTGTTAATCCTTACCTGAAACCGAACTTGGGTGCTTTTTCTCCTTTATTCTCTAGTGAATGGGCCCATAGAATGAACTGGGCCTTAGATAGTCCTCATTCTTGGAAAGTACTTCCTCCAGGGAAAGGCTTCTTTCATATGAGTTTCATCTCTGTTATTCCCCATGCCACATTATAATACCTGCCTCTAGTGCAGGCTTTTATTTATTATCCTCTTTAAATCGTTGTTATTTTTAGATGCTGGGATGGTATCATAGAAAGTCCATAGTTGCAGTTAAAGTCAGGGGTTGGCAGACCTTTTCTGTAAAGGGTCAGATAGTAAATACTAGGTTTTGTGGACTGTACAGTCTCTGTTGTAACTACCCAGCAAAGCGGCATAGACAGCAGATCAACAAATGGGCGTGACTGTGTTCCAGTGAAACTGCAGCTGCTAACACAGACGGAAGGCCAGATTTTAGCTTGTGAGGTGTATTTTGCTAACCTCTGATCTATACAGAATGTGAGAATTTGGATCTGTGAATTTATTAACTTCTGCATGATTAAGTTACTATGCTAAATGTTCTAAGTCAGCCTGTATATTTTAGATGAAATGGGGAAAAAAGAATTTCTTCAGTACATATATTTCAACACTGTTATGAAGTTGCTTTCGTCCATACGCTAGGTTATTTTTTTAGTGTCTGCTGTGTGTCAGGCTCTGAGAATACAAATAGTGGTGAATCAGAGAGGAAGTTCCTGCTTTATGAGATTTACATTTAGAAGCTGTGAGATAAAGGGCATGAAAATAATATGTTGTAGTGATGTATATGTGAGGTTTGGTGTGGGAGATGTTACCCCCGCTGTGGGATTGGAGTTGAGGAAAGACTTTCTGAGGAGGCCTATGTGGCTGGAAAGAGTAAGGATAGTAGAGGAGTCTGGAGAGGTAATCAAGGGTTGGCTCCCATGGGGCCTAAATAGGATTGATTTGATTTTTTATGTTAAGGAAGGATTTGATTTTTATGTTAAAGAAGCCATTATAAGGTAGTTTATGCTTAAATTAAAAAAAAAAACATTTATATGTCTGGTTCACAAAGGCTCTGGTGCCTTAGTGATCTGCACATAAAGCTTGTGTGTGCCCATTTTCAGTGAATCGGTTGCATATGTTCTAATTCTTGGCACATTTTTTAAAACCAAATTTTAAGATGGAATATACCATACAATCTGAAAAAGAACTGTTTCTCTTGTATAAGGTGTATGGATAGTGTCTTCGTTCTCTAAGCATTGTTAATTAATAAACATCCTTCAGATAGGCTATAACTGAGAAATACCAATCAGATAGGCTATAACTGAGAAGTATCAATCAGCCTAGATATATTAGCCTAGTCATGCTAATGTAGGCTGGATGAGTGTAGGAAATGTTAATAATGTAGTTTTCAGTATTTAACTTGAGTCATGACATATATTTGAGATATTTTTCTGATTTGGGATGTTTAGGGCAAATTAATGCAAAAAACTATTTCTTTTTTTTAGAGTGAAATAATATATTGCTGTTACATGGTATCTCTCTAGTGAGCTTTTAATTGTATTTCCTTTTAATATTAATTTCTGTACAGTTTTTCTTTGTGCTTTCAAAGCGTGGTTATTTGTTCATGAATACTTGTTCATGAATACTTAAGTTCTTTAAGCCTCCAGTTATTTGTTTCTGTATTTTATGGGCAGTATTACCAAATGCTGTAATTTTATCTTACGGAGTCAGTAATCCTCCTCCTCCTCTAGGAGTGAAAGGGCAAAAGAGTCTGAAATAAAAGGTTCTTTAATTCCAGAGCATCTTTCCGTCCTTTCCTTCTTTTTTTTAAAAAAGTTTATTTATTTTGAGGGGCACCTGGGTGGCTTAGTCGGTTGAGCATCCGACTTTCGCTTAGGTNAAAAGTTTATTTATTTTGAGAGAGAAGAGAGCGGGCGAGAGAGAAATCCCAAGCAGGCTCTATGCTGGAACTCAGAACCCATGAGATCATGACCTGAGCCAAAATCAAGAGTTGGATGCCCAACTGACTGAGCCACCCAGGCGCCCCTCTGTTCCTTATTTTTTTATCTTTTTACCTAGAGTTTGCAAACAGAGTCCAGTCACAATGTTTATTCTTTGTATCCTTCTTATGAAAACAAGGGTTTGTCTGAATAAAGGTAAATTGCCACTCACGCAAATTTCTGCTCTGCTTTGCTGTCCATGAGAGGATTATAAACCCTTATCTATTTTCCTTCTCAAGCCTGGTGCAGCACTGTTTTCTTATCCTTCCTTTTTTATATGAGTAATTGAGAATTAGTATGGATGTTTCCTATCTTTGGCGTCCATAATTGAGTTTGTTAAATTGCTTGCGCTACATATATTTATTATGATTTGGGTGCTGTGCTGGATGGCTTCCGTCTGCCCTTCAAGCTCTGGTCTTTACCCCACTCTGGCTCCAGGCCGCCGTTTGTCTGGATACACAGATGGGCTTTCTTGGCTTTCTTGACTCCTGGCTTCCAGTTGGGTTTAGCTGATGGGGAACATTGTCAGTGGCTCAAAAAAAGAAAGGAAAGAGGGAGAGGTTAAAATATTTACTTTCTTCTTCCGTGTGGGATTTCTTGTATCCTTTCTGCATCCTTCCATTGAAGGTCAAACTCCCGTCAGTTAGCCCTCTTCATTTTTAAGGTTACCTCTTCCTCTTTTCCCTTCCCTGTCAGTGGGTGGGGTTGGGCCATTTACTAACGAGGGGGAACTGTATTCTCAACGTGGGAATTCTTTACAGCCTGCCTGTGCTTTGTAAATAGTCTATTAAACTTTTTTTCTTCAATTTTTTTCGAATTGAGTATGCCACCTGTTTTCTATGGCAACCCTGACCGATAAATATGTTTTAAAGCATTTTAGATTGTGTCAGTGACTGTTACAAGTACAATCCTAAAGTGGATTAGCACTAGAATAAGGAAAAATTATTCTGACAATTTCATGGACTTACTCTGTTAGCTGATGTGTAATTTTAAAATAAATGACGTGTGGTTTTAAGCATTATTGGTATATTTATTGAACCCTTAATGTGGGTGGCACAACCCATGATTTTAAGCATTGTGGGGAATTTGGAAGTAAATGAGACACGTGCAGTAATTCGAATATGAGGCCATTGGTAATGAGCCTCATGTGAGAGGTACAAAGTGCTATAGAAATGTGGAGGAGGGAGATTTATTTTTTAATCAAGACCACTGATTCTGCAGCAGGATAGAAGGGAGACCTGTAGTTTTGTGTATTCCTGAGGAGACCTACTTCCCAGTCCTTGCCTACCTCATTATTCCATAACCCGTCTCTGAAAGTAGTAATAACTAGTGCTAGTTAAAGTTCATTATATATACCTGTTCTGGAGTCCAAAACACAGACTAACTCCTTTAGCCTTCCACCATCCCTGTGAAGCAGGTTCCATTACTAAACAGAGTTGGGATCCAAATCCAGGCTATCGGGTTCCCCTTGTCCAGGAGCTGAACTACCCCAGCCATTACATTATTCTATAATTGGAACTCATTATCCACCTCCCTAAAAGAGATTATCAAAACTAATTCCATCATGAGTGCAGTTCTTTCAGATGATGGCTTTCAGGTATCACTGTTGCTCCTCAGTGGTGTTTCTGGTCCCCCCAGCACCGTGTTTCTTGTGCCAGTAGATTTTGTCACCTGCTGTGGCTTCTTGTTGCAGTCATACCCCCTCATTCATTATAGATTTTAGCCCCTTACGTACTGTCTTTTTTCTCCTAGTGTTAATTATTTTTTCCAGTCTCACTGTCCACATATATAATCCACATGATTATCATAATAATAATTTGGCCTCCTGAATTCCTTGACCTCCTACCTGCAATAATCCTTCATCTTATTTTAGATTTTTGTATTTATCGATAACTGAACCACCTCTCAGAGATCAAGTTCAAGCATCCTGTTCTCGGACTACCTCCATTTCTCTCTCCCCAGCCCATTCCCTCTACTTTCTAAATCCCAGTTGCGGTGCAGCCGTCGGGACTACGGCCCACTGACGCTAAATCCTTGTGTCCTCGTTTTTCTTATCTTAGATTTCGTGGTCTGTTATAACCATTCCTTTTTCACTTGTATTTTATCTTGAAAGCCATCACTCAACTACTTTGTACCTAAATTGCCAGATGAGGCGAGAAACACAACTGTTAAGACTAATTTCACTGAAATACTCATGACCGTGAGTCTTCAGTGCTGCTTGCTATGTTAGTAATTCACTCTCCCACTCTCCTTCTGCTTTGAAAAACTGTCCCATTTCAGGTGATCCTGTTTATTATTTTACTAACAGAACAAAATGAACCAAAGAACTGTATACTTTCCTTTCAGCAAATCTAGAAACCTGAAAGAGCAATTTTAGTAGAATGGCTGAAACAGAAGCCAGCTTTCCAGGGACGAAAATGTGAATGGGTTTCAAAGAGATAGACATCATGGTGTTTTCCCAGATGTGACCCAGGAACACGGTTTCTGTTAAATGAATCTTGCCCTATACCAGGATTAGTGATTATATAATTTTGAGAAATACTGGAAACCATATGTAGTATATAGATGGAGAGAACGTTTCCATTTGCTGGCCTAGATTTTACTAAAGCATCAGTTTGCAAACTTTGACCTATTTCACAGTTCCCCAAAGGGTTTGCTGAAACACACATTACTGGGTACCACCTCTTCTTGAGGTTCTGATTTCATAGGTCTTGGATGGGTCCTGAAAGTTTGCATTTACAAGTTCTTAGGTGCCGTTGATGCTGCTGATCCAGGGAATTGGGAAATCCATTTTGCGAGCCGCTTCACTTAGGTACGACTTCACCTGCCAAGAGTGGCAGGTGTGGTTAGGATCTTGAGCAATATAGGGAATGGTGTGGGGCAGCACAGTGAGAAGTACGGGCTCAAGATTTGACCTGTCAGAGAGCAGGGACGGAACTGCAGCAGGTAGTACGGAGTCTCGAGTGATGCCTGCTGACTGCTGCCGCGAGGTGTGCCTTCAAGCCCTTCGTCTCTGCTTTGTAATACCTTGACGGATGAATGCCAGGACAGTTAACTGAGGGATCTGTCTTCGGCTCATTGCCTTTTTGTTTGTATGTTTATTATTCATTCACTATTTGTTTTTATTTTAAAAAGTTACATATGGTAGGGACACCTGGGTGGCTCAGTTGGTTAAGTGTCCAACTTGATTTGGGCTTGAGCCATGATCTTGTGATTTGTGAGTTCTGAGCCCCATTTCGTGAGACAGAGCTTGGGACACTCTGTCTCCTCCTTTTTCTGCCCCTCCCTTTGCTTGCGTGTGCTCTCTCTCTTTCTCTCTCTCAAAATAAATAAATGAACTTAAAAAAAAAAAGTTGTATATAGGAATTTTTAGCATGCAAAGCCTAAATGTCATTAAGTGTCTTGAACTAATTGTGTCAGTTACAGTTAATAATTCTTTGGCTTTGGGCAAATAATTACCATGTCTCTTGTTTTCTCATTTGGGAGTTTTTAGGATAGAAGAATTAGAAACTTCCAGTCCTCCCGTTATAAATGTAATTGCAAAACCACAGAATCTTTCAAAATTACATTTTCAGAGAATCAGGTTTCTGACTAAGGAGAGTCCCATGTGGTTCTTCTTAAGTTGCTAACTAGTGGAGAAACTGGCCCTGTACAGGACTGACGGTATTTCTGGCAGGCAGTTGCATTACCATTGCTGGGTGTACTTCTTGGGCTTTGCCACGGAAGATTTTTATAATGAGATTGTGCCTTAGCCGAGGGCTCATGCGTGTCACCTGCACTGCCTTAATGATGTCACAGTGTCTACTGAGCCCGGAGTAGGAGGAGACCACAAGAAGAATTGTTTTGAAGCATGCTTGGGGTATGGAGAGAGGAAAACGGGGAGTCCTTTCTCTGGTTCTTCTGTCTCCCTTCCCCATGTCACTGAGCAGGGAAGCTTGAGAGTAGTGCTGCTTTTTATTCTCTGATTGCTCAAGGTTTTTTGGGCTTTTTGAAGCTAGATACCATGTGCTTTTCACAGTGTCATAATTGGTTAATTTTTTAAATGATACAATTTTGGAAACTTGTGGACTGGTTTCTGATAGCTTTACTGAGGAATCATTAATTACAATAGCTTGTATGTATTCAGAGTGTATAATTTTGATGAGTTTTGGCCTATGTGAAACCATCATTATAGTAACAACATACTATACTAACAACACGGATGACAGCATTTTCATTATCCTGAAGAGTTTTTTGTGCCTGTTTGTAATGTTTGCACTGATCTGCTTTCTGTCACTATAGATAAATTTAGATTTTCTAAAAGTTAAATGAGGGGAATCCTACAGTATATACTTTGGATAGGGGATCTGACTTCTCAGCATGTAGTTGCTTGTATCAGTAGTTTATTCCCTTAAATTGCTGAAGAGTATCCTATTTGGATATTCCAAAATTGATCCAATCAATCTGTTGATAAACCATTTGGGTTGTTTCCACTTTGGAGTTACTATCAATAAAACTGCTGTGAACATTTGTGTACAAATCTGAGTGTAAACAGGTGTTTTTATTTTTGTTGGGTAAATAGAAGGAATGGCGGGGTTATATGGTAGGTGTGTATTTAACTTTTAAGAGACTATAGACTATCTTCCAAAGTGGTTGTACCTTTTTTTTTAACCTTCTTGGGAGTTCCAGTTATTCCACATTGTTACTAACACATGATATCATTCATCTTTTTATTTTGAGCCATTTAGTGGTATCTATGGGTGCCTGTGTAGTGGATCTCAGTATCATTTTAATTTTCTACATGAATAGTGATACTGGGCATCTTTCATGAGGTCCCTGTTCGACTTGCCTGCCCACTCTTACTGGTTTTTTATAGTTGAGTTTTAAGAATTTTCAAATGTATTTTGAATTCAAGTTCTTTTACATTCTTACCACATTGTAGATCACTGAATCTTAACACATTTTGCAAATACTTTTTATCAGTTGGCTTTCCTTTTCATTTTTTAAGTCTTTGGAAGAGCAATAGTTGTTTTTTGGTTTTTGGTTTTTTTTTTTTTAATTTTATTTTTAATAATCTCTACACATGACATGGGACTCGGACTCACGACCCCAAGATAGAGTCATATGCTCTACTGACTGAGCCAGCAAGTTGCCCTGAAGAGCAAGTTTTATTTTTATTCATTTATTTTTAATTTATTTTTAATATTTTATTAGAGAGAGAGAGCGCGCGTGTGCGCGAATATCTTAAGTATGCTCCATGCTCAGCACAGAGCCAGACGTGGGGCTCGATCCCAGACCCTGGGATCATGGCCTGAGCTGAAATCGAGTCAGACACTCAACCGCCTGAGCCACCCAGGCACCCCAAAAGAGTAGCTTTAAATTTTGAAGTCCATGTTACCGATTTTTTTTCCTTATGGTTGTCTGCTCTTTGTGTCCTATTTGAGTTCTGCATCATTTCATTTCTTTGATTTTTTTTTTTTCTAGAATGTTAAATATCTTAGATTCTTATTTTTTGGTCATAGTGGGGAAAAGAGCATGGGAGGTAATTACAAAGCTAGAGTTGTATCTGCTTTGTGTTTTTGTTATTATTTAAATTCAAATTGTTTATGATTCTAGTACTTTTTGTTTTGTTGATTTTTTTTTTTTTTTTTTTTTTTTTTTCTTTTTTNCCTCTTCTCCCAACATTGAGCTCAAACTCACAACCCCCAGATCAAGAGTCACATGCTCTACCAACTGAGCCAGCCAAGTGCCCCTATTTTGGTTGATTTTTAAATTTGTCAAAGATCCATGAAATTGCTCCTGGTCTGATTCGTCTGTTTTATGGGGTGAGGGAACTGAGGTTTATAAAGGTTACACAGCTTTGCTCGTCGCTTACAGTTTATGATCATTCTAAGACCAAAAAGGCCTAGATCCATTCAAATCCCATTTCATTATTTGTTTCCCTGTGAGGTGTTATTCTTTATGATGCTGTTGCTAAGATTTTACTGCGTACTGGAATATGTTAAAATAAATTTAGTTCATTCATTGCTTCTTCGTTTCTATTTGTGGTAATACTCTCATTGAAAGCAGTGGTTTTAAGTAGGTTAGCTTTTTGAAAGAATAATAATTTTCCCTTAAAATTTCATTAAGTGAAGATGTTGAATTTAACATTTCTGTTTTTGTTTTTGTTTTTGTTTTTTTTTTTCAATAGAGTCCAAAGGTCTGTAAACAGATTTGGCTAGGATTATTTGATGATAGATCTTCAGCAATTCCAGACTTCAGGGATCCACAAAAAGTGAAAGAGTTCCTACAAGAAAAGTATGAAAAGAAAAGATGGTGAGTGAATAGTTTGTATTTAGAACAAAGGCTCCCCAAATCACATTAATTCTGGGTACGATTAATCTGACATAAGGAAGGAAGAAGGAAAGAAATAGGTGGTTATATAGGAAGTAAGGAAATAGGTGTGTAGGTAGATAGATACTCCTTATATTTTGGCATTTGATTGGATTTGGTTTTGAAAAGCCTTGACTTCTACTTAAGTCATCTGTGCCTAGCCGCAGCCCATTCCTTATTCCCAGGCCTCCTACCCTTTTTGGAAAGCTAGGGATCCTTCCTTCTGATCTTTCTCTAGCCCTGCTAGCTTCTTAAGACATTCTAGTTTTTATACAGCCTTTTTTCTTAAAGTCTTCATTCATTTTGCACGTAATTATTTAGTATCTTTTATATACTAAGCAGTGTGCTAAAGTTCTTGTATAGTAATCCATCCACTTAATGTATTTCGCAGTAGGTCTTTGCCCAAAATATTCTCACTTCTCACCCAAGAAATCATTTTACTCCCTGGTTAAGAAGAGAGTATTTATGCTCCCCTAACTAAATCCATCAGATGTTAATTTTTAAAAAGAAGTTAAAACAGGTTGGACATATGGCTAGTACAGCCTTTTAAAAAGCAGAGCAAGGAACATGTCTGTAAAGCTACTGTTCATCTACTTTGGACTCTTCATGTTTAGCTGTAGAGCACAATTTAATTTAATTTTTTAAGACCCATTATTCAGTAGTGTGTATTTCCTTGTTGGGGGCTTAGGAAAATAAAGGAGAGAGTCACAATAGAGGGAATAGATAAGGAGGAAGTGAGTGGCTTAACCCAGGGAACCCTGAGGGTGTACTTGCTGTGGTTTATGGGTGAGATATCTCTGCCTTCATTCAGTGAGTACAGTAGAGAGAAGTAGCTTTAATTCCTTTGCTCTGTGTTCTCCAGAGGAGACTACTTCTTGCAAGGCAAGATCAGCTGTAACACGGGCTACATTAAGCAGCACTAGGTACTTTAGGTATGAATGCAGATAAAGGCATGCTGGTAAGATTTTAGCTGAAGACTGAAGAAAATCTTTGAGGGTGGGGTGATAGTAGAAACATGGTGGCATAAATGATTTTCTTAAAATGAAGACTATAATTAACCTTCTGTCATTTCAGTTCTTGATTTCCGAGACCGTGTATCCTGTACTTAGACCTTTCTCCTTGCATAGCTATAGCCTAATTTTTTATTTTCCCAACAGTTATGCCAACTCAGCAAGTTAGTTTGACTAGAACATAGCTAAGATTTTACATAGTTTATCTTCAGCTAGCAAAAGAAAAGTGTGTATGAGTAAGAGTTGTTAGATTTAAAACCATGGATTTCCCCCTTGCATTTATAATGATGATGAGGAGGATAAAATTATTAATTACAGCTATAACACAAATAACTGTAAGCCTCCAAATAATTATAATTTTTGTGTTTTTTTCTGTCCTGAGAAACAGGATAGTGATAACAAGAACAATAGAAACACAAGTTTCAGTGCGGGGCATGTAGAGGGAGTGGCCAACACTCAGGTGGGCTGGGTCCTGTGCATTTGAGACACTTCTGTGTGCCTGTGACACGTAATGAGAGAGCAGTGCGGTGGGTTTTTACCATGATACAAGCACTGTCCAAATGTAGTCTCCCTGAAAATCCTTACATCAGGCAACTGTATTTAAAACATTGAAGCTCTTGTCTTAGATCTAAAGGGGTTTTGAAACTGTATGACCAGTTTTCAAACTCACTTCCTATGCAATAGGAGCTTAACTTCTTTACTTTTAGTCAGATGAATGTTTTGAACTAAATACGATTATCTGGTTTTATCCTTTGATAAGACTTGACTGTACTCAAAAATTGATACCATCAGTGAATATAGCAAATTACGGGAAAGCAGTTGTATTGTTTGTCACTGTCATATAATAGATAATAGCTAACACTTGTGTAGTTAATACATGTGTACCAGGAACTGTTCCAAAGCACTTTGCAGATGTTAACTCAGTTTATACCTGTTGGCAACCATGTCTCCTTTTTATAGATGAAAAATTGGAGGCACAAAGGGTTGAAGTAGTTTGCTCTAGATTTCACAGCTACTTAGTGGTAGAGCTGGGATTTGAACTCTGTCTCTAGAACACATAGGTACTCCTTAACCGCTTTGTTTTCCCTATGTCCCCAAAGTGATATGGGAGTAGTGTTGGGGAGAAGGGTAGGATGAGATAAAACCCAGAAATTGAACAGAAACACATATGTGATCCTAGCCCTAGAGATTAGCATTGCCAGTGTTCGGGCATTATGTTCTTACTGCCTCTCTTTACTTTTCTTTATTCTCTTCCTCCTGTAAATCCTGTACTTAACATGAATGAGATCAAACCTGAAAGACCCTAAAGTCTTAGGGACATCTTTCCCTGTCCAAACAGAATAGCTATTCAGTATTCTGTTAAAACAGATGTTAGCATAATCCCTTTGAATATTTCTCTCCTGATGAATGTTTGATATATGGCCGGTTTTTTGAAATTTTAAAGAGTGCTCTGATAACCATGCATGTACATGTATCTGTGTACACCTATCCAGTTAATCCGTAAGGATAAATTTCTGGAGGTTGTACTTCAGGACACAGCATACCTAATTATTTATTTTAGTGGGCAGTAACAAAATTTATGAAATTTATGCTCAGAGCAAATGTGAATGATATTTTAATTTGCATTTTTATTAGGTTACAAGTGTTTTCATTTCTGTGCCTCCATTTGTGAATTGTTTCTGCTTATTTAGAAATTGAGTTGTTGATCTTATTCTTCTAGATTTGTAGTGGACCTTTGTATTTTAGACTATTTAATGTAATAAGTGTTTTCTCTTTGTTCTGCTCTCCTCCCAAATGTTATTCGTGATCTTATACTTTAGCTTTTAAAAATTAGAGTTTTAACTGTACATCATGATTAACTAACCGTAAGTCCTCTGTTGTCAAAAAACAGTTATTAATTTATCTTTTTATAAAAATTATAAGTAATTGAAACCAGTTTCGTGCTTAGTCTTTATTAGCCTTTCTGAGTACTTCAGTTAAGTGCAGTCTTAAGCTATCAATTCTAAGAGGGTTTTGAAATAAGATTACTGTCAAAATAGCCTTACAAAAAATTAGAGTTAAGTTTGTCATTTTTAAGTACAGTAGTCCCTATATTTTTCTCAGTTAACTGCCTGTTGAATTTTTCATATGTTTTAGGTATGTCCCTCCAGAACAAGCCAAAGTGGTGGCGTCAGTTCATGCGTCTATTTCAGGGTCGTCTGCCAGTAGCACAAGCAGCACGCCTGAGGTCAAACCACTGAAGTCTCTTTTAGGAGACTCCGCACCAGCACTGCACTTAAACAAGGGCACGCCTAGTCAGGTGCGTGGTCTCCGTCTTTGTAGAGGCTTCTACTTCAGGAGGATTGAGTATCACGGACCTGAGAGTGCTTTGGGACAGTAGCGTTATGTCCTCATGGTAACATATGGTAACCTAGTGGTGTGGATAATACAGAGAGTCTTGGTTAAGTGGTTGGGGTGTGCATCTTTTTGCTCTTGCAAATTAGAGTCTCTTTGAATGCTCCCCAGGCTCGTTAAGGCACACAGACAGGATCGCTGTTAATAGCTACCTGTCCTATACCTGCATTTAGTGAAACAGGACTCTGTGGGGACCATCAGAGTTAGAATAGTATAGTCTCTTTGATGTACTTTTACAAGAAAGGATTTCTTAAGTAGTAGAATTTTTCCCCTGCCTGATCGTGAAGCATGTTCATCATTGAAACACAGGTGGCTTTGCATTACATACCTTACTTTATTATTATTTTTTTAACATTTTTTTTTAATGTTTTATTTATTTCTAGGAGAGAGAGAGAGACAGCGTGAGCAGGGGAGGGTCAGAGAGAGAGGGAGTCACAGACTGAAACAGGCTCCAGGCTCTGAGCTGGCAGTCAGCACAGAGCCCGACGCGGGGCTCGAACCCACGAACCGCGAGATCATGACCTAAGCGAAAGTCAGATGCTTAACCGACTAAGCCACCCAGGCGCCCCAACATACCTTACTTTAAAAAACTAAACACTGAAGTCTTTAGTTGACTGAGCTGTGACCAGTTTGTCACTCTGGCTTGACGGCGTTTGTCCTACACAGGAATGGTTCTGAGGCACAGTATTGTTTGAATTAAAGTCCACCCTTTTTAATAATGCATACCAGGACATCTGGATAAAATTATTCAGTTTTCACAAGAGATTTGAGTCAAAGCTGAAGAGAAAGGTACTCTCCCCACATAGAAAGGATGTGTTCCTTGAAAGTCGTATCGCTCTCTTAGCAGTAAGTCTTGCTTGTGTTCTGAGGTGTAACAGCTGTTATAATACAGTATTTCTTTGTCTTTGACTCTGTATTTAAAACTGAGAGATAATTTGGAAATAGATGTTGAAAATTTGTGCCTTTCAAAAAATACCAAAGGATTCAAAACTACAAATAAAAGACTGTGTAATCTTTAAACTGTGTTTTAAGCATGGTGAATTGGAAATAGTGTTATAAACATGTGGCAGGTTTGACTGAAAGCCCTTTACAGTTAATGTGTGCTGTGCAGTCCCCTGTTGTAGGTCGCTCTCAAGGGCAGCAGCAGGAAAAGAAGCAGTTTGACCTTTTAAGTGATCTTGGCTCAGACATCTTTGCTGCCCCGGCACCTCAGTCAACGGCTACAGCCAATTTTGCTAACTTTGCACATTTCAACAGTCATGCAGGTAAGTAGTTGTCCTTGATGGCTTTT
The DNA here is from genome assembly GCF_008692635.1 of Crocuta crocuta. Classification (NCBI taxonomy): domain Eukaryota; kingdom Metazoa; phylum Chordata; class Mammalia; order Carnivora; family Hyaenidae; genus Crocuta; species Crocuta crocuta. Next base: position 413,975 of record NW_027529538.1, read on the forward strand.
TGCCAGACACATGTATTTAGCACCAGGAGACCTCCATTCTTCTGGAAACTTACATATCGGTAAATGTGTTCTGTTGAGGGTGTGGGCCCTCGTGGCTGTTGAGCTGTCATATGTAATCGTGTAGTCTGGGCTCTTTTAATCACAGAAGAGATTATACTCAATGTCACATACTGGCTGACCTCTTTCCAAAGAAAACTGGGAAAAGACTTTTCAATATTTTTTTACCCTTTTAATATGGAAAATTGCAGATATTCAGACATGACAAGATAATATAACCCTCATCTGTTCATTGCTCATGGCTAATCTGGTTTCATTTATCTTCTACTCATTTCCTCCTCTTGTCGTGTTGTGAAGCAGTTCTGGACATAATAGTTTATTCTTAAGTATTTTATATTTCTAAAACAAGAACTTTGTTAAACATCACCATTGTAGTGATATGACTCCCTTAAATAATAGCAGTAACAAATAATTATTCATTAGTCACTATTTAGACTTTCTATTCCAGTTATAGTTATACTGAGAGAGAGAGAGACGCACACACACACACAGTTTATTCAAATCAGGTCTCAGTTGTGAAATATATCACTTATTCTGTGGGTGGGTACTTCCTCCATGCCACTTTTCTCATCTGCAATTTATTTGTTGAAGAAATCTGGTTATTTGTCTTGTGGAGTTTGTAGCACTCTGAATTTGTTGATTGCACCACTGTGGGGTCCCTTAACAGGTTTCTCTCGCCTCTGTGTTTTCTATAAATCGATAGTTGGATCTAGATGCGTGATCTGTCACAGGTTCTTTCTTGGAGGGAACAGGCCTGTCACTTAAGGTTTAAGAAGCACGTAGTAATACCAGTTGTTTCTGTTTCTGTAATGTGAGCTGTTGGTGCTCAGTGTCTGGATCCATTATGCAGAATGTTGATATACTAAATTTATCATCCCTTCATTTATGAGCTGAAATATTTCTTCGAAAATCTTTGATTATCCAATGGTATGGTTAGTATGAGAAAGTTAATATGTGATTGATTCTGGCCAATCAGATATCAGAATGAGTTGATTCCCTACCATATTTTAATGATCTGTTTTTCCTTTTGTATGATTATGAATTCATAGATTTAACATTTGCTACATCTCAAATCTGTTGTCATTATTATCTTTATTTTTTAAATGTTGATTTTTGAGAGAGCGCAAGCGAGGGAGGGGCAGAGAGAGAGATACAAGGAGAGACGGAATCCGAAGCAGGCTTCAGGCTCCCGGCTCCCAGCTGTTAGCACAGAGCCTGACTCAGGTCTTAAATTCATGAGCTTGTCAGATCATGACCCGAGCTGAATTTGGATGCTTAACTAACTGAGCCACTCAGGTGCCCCCATTATTATCTTTATTAATCCTTAAATTATGTCATCTTTAGAGTAGCAGTGTCTTTAGGTTGGCTGTAGAAGATATAACTTCTTTTTTACTCTCAGATTTAACATGTTTGTTACAAAGAGTTTAATGCAATTCACCAGAAATTAGAAATTATAGTTTTATTTTGTGAATGAATATAAAAACCTTGCCGTTACCTAGGTAATATTTAAAAATTATTATTTATGTAAAGATGTAGTCCTTTGTGTCTCTAAATTTAATAGTAACTAATGATAATGGACAGAGATATGGCAGAATGTAGTGATAAAAATGGGAGTTAGAGTGAGTCCTTATAGTTGTTTGTTTATGCTTCCTTCTACTTTTTTAGAAGGTCTGGTATAAATGGTCTAAATGTCTACATTGTATTTATATCAGAGGCCTGTGTGAAATACCTTTCGGATGCCAGTAAGCTTTGATACATAAGTCATAGAAAGTTTACCTATTACGCATTTGTCCGTGGTTGAGTAAGCATCAAACCAAATGTAGAGTACTAAAATTACGAATTGATTTAGGTCATTTCATAGCCATTTTATTTGATCATTTGAAACTTTGCTTTATATTTTTGAATGTATGTATGGGGTATTGGCTAACATTATTATTTCTTTGTCACTGATTTTCATAACTTTAATTATATGATCAAGAGAAACTCAAGACTTTCTGAAACATGTATTTTACTATTTAAGGAGCACAGCAGAAACCGGTACTTACAGAATTGATTTCCTTTTTGTATTTTAGAACTTATTGTACCTTTTACTCACCAGTGAGATTCTGATGCTGTCCCTTCTTTTTCTTTTAATTTGAGGACCTGGCTTATAGTTGGATCATAATGATATAAAGTATATCATATATATGTACATATACACACCCAAAATGTACTGTTTAAGATAGTTTGAAAAATTACAGAAAAGCTGCTCTTCAGCCACATTTCTTTCTAGCAAGCATTAAGGGAACTTTTTGTTTTAAATATTAGAGTACTTTCTAAGGGCGTAGTGTAGAAGAAAGTTATGGTGTAATTTGTGTACATTTGTCTGTTGCGTGTGTTTGCTTTAAAAGGTAGGGTGTGGAGCGTCTCCGTCTTAGCAGAGATTATGCTGAGAAGGGTAGGAATCAGGAAGCTTACGTTGTTGTGCCTGTGGTAGGTTTCCCTTCTCCTGTGGTAGCCGAGCAGCGAAGGGTCCTGGAAACCTGGAGAGGCTCTGCCCCCTTCCCCTTCCAGGTGGGCAGCCAGTCTCCTCGGAGCCCACAGGAGTCTCAGCTCTCTGGCCCCGCCATTGTGAGTGCTGGCAAAGGGATCAGTGAGTGTAGAGTGAACCTTCTGTAATTCATGAATAGTTTTCATTTATCTTTACACTTACTGAAAAATGATCTGAAATGATTGATAAGTAAGTACCAAGTGCTTTTCTAAATTTTCAACTTACTTCAGGATCCCCTTGTGTGTTTTTTGTTTTTAAATGCAGTTTGTGAATAGTCACCCTTCTGGGAATTGATGCTATGCTCTTGCGGACTTGTTGGCCAAACGTGTTAATACAGGTCACTGCAGCCCCGCGGACTGTGTCCCGTGATGGCGCGCGTCCCCTCAGTCACTCCCTTGGGATTCTCCTTGAAAATAATAGCCATTATTTTATTGTGGAATATGTTTAAAGCAAGGAAAGGAAAGAAACCTGTAATGTTATCAGATTGACAGAAGGAAGTAGATCTTAACAATGTTGTCTCTTTTCCACATGTGGTAGAAATGGGAGGAAAGACGCGTCTGTGAGGATATTGTTTGCTCGCCATGTCGATTAGGTCAGGTTGCCTAAGAGGAGTAGCTTTTACGAATGCACACGCAAATCAGCTTATTTTTAAAACTTCATTTGATTCAAGGAGAATAAAATATACACACAAACTGCAAGAGGAAGCTAATAGAGTTACTCATTTTTCCATTCTTTGTCTGTGTCTCCAGCCTTTGCAAGAGCCCTGAATCTTTATTTTTCCATGTATAGTTCACAAATACAAAGTCATTGACAGTGGAGTTCTCACCCTGAAATTTTCATGTTTTCTTAAAAAAAGTTTTTCAGGTGAAAATTTTCTCCTGTACAGATTGATATGACAAATGGAGCCTTTAATTTTAAATGATAATTATTCAGAAATTAGTTAGCATTATTTTGTAGGGAAACCTGTTTTTGCAGATCATTTAATGGCTTAAAACCCAGAAGTCTTCACCCTTCATCTGAACATTGTGGCTGACATGGTATGTGAGGACCTGTATCAGTGGTGAGGTTATTACTATGTTCAGGAAAAGTCCTCTTCTACGGAAATATTTGTGCAGTTAGAAACGTAATTAACCTACAGAATTTAATAGGTTTTTTTTGCTTGGTAATAGACATATCACAAACCTAGGAACTGTAAACTGTAACTGATTTTTGCCACGCCTTATACTAGGGATCTCAAACTTTTCATGGTCTTTGCAGCCAGTCATCACCAGTGAGTAGTATCCTGCAGTGTGGAAGGAGCCGTGTGCACAGGAGCGTGTCCCAGTCCCCTCTTGCCACATGGCCAGGCAGGCTAAGGAATACTAGACACATTGATTTTCTTTGAAGAGAAGCAAGAAATCTTGTTTATTTAATGTGAGATGTTGTCTTTTTAAATGTTGGGGTTGATGAAAAAGAATTTATGTGGGTGAAACCACAAAGTGTATTTGTTAGCTGAATTCATGGTGAAGGCGGTCAGTTTTGTCTCTGGTCCCTACGTTTATCTCCCTTTCTCAGGGGTACCTGTTTCTCACTGAAGGGGAAAGATCATTCCCAGCCAGATTCAGGCTGATTAACTTGATGCCTTAAATTCTAAACTGAGACTACTTCTTTGTACTTTTTTTTTTTTTAATGTTTATTTATTTTTGAGAGTTAAGACAGAGTGCAAGTGGTCGGGTGGGGGGGGCAGAGAGAAAGGAAGACAAAGAATCCAAAACAGGCTCCAGGCTCCGAGCTGTCAGCACAGAGCCCGACGTGGGGCTCAAATTCACAGACTGTGAGATCATGACCTGAGCTGAAGTCGGACACCCAGTTGACTGAACCACCCAGGCGCCCCAACCTGTTTTAAGTCTTAATGTACTTCATCATAAGCATTTTTGAACAGGACTACATCTTCTGTCTTCTATGTGATTTTTTTTTTTTTTTTTAAATGGCTGCATTATGTCCTTTGGTGTTTTATAATGTAAGTGATCCCTTATTGCCAGCCATTTGAGTTTTAAATTTTTTTCATTATTTTAATGAAATTACTCATCATTTAGCTATTAGATGCAGCCATACTCATTTGCAAGATTATTTCTTTACGAAAACTTTTTTTTTTTAATAGTTTTTTGTCAAATTAGTTTCCACATAACACTCAGTGCTCATCCCCACAAGTGTCCTCCTCCATGCCCATCCCCCCCTCCCCCCACATCCATCAGTCCTCAGTTTTTGTCAGCATTCAAGAGTCTCTCATGGTTTGCCTCTCTCCCTTTCTTTACGAAAACTTTTTGAAGTGGAATTGCCTGCAAAGGATTTAAAGTAGCTGACTTACTGTGTTGATGGTATTTAATCTTTATCTTTTGGGCGTGCTTTTCATTCTTACCACTTAGCATTCTCTTTCCTACATACCAACCACTTCTTCTCATTGTAATCTCTATAAAAATCTTAATTCAGCGTCTGTTGTAGCCTTTAAAAAAAAAAACCTCTCAAATAGTTGTATTTAGTTACATATTTTAAGTTTAGGGAAGCCTAAAAGTTTATTCTTAGGTTGATGACCAGTGGGAAATACCAGTTGGGCTTTTTCACTGAGTCTGAAATGCACTAATGTTACAAATTTTGCTATTGTCATCATTTCTCAAATTTTAATATGTATTAAAAATAGGCTTTTTTTTTTTTTTTTCTTAAGAGAGAGGGTGGAGAGGGTAGTGGTAAAGGGAGAGAGAGAGAATCTTTCTTAAGCAGGCTCCATGTTTGACTTGGGAGACCCACTTGGGGCTTCTTCGCACAACTGTGAGATCATGACCTGAGCCGAAATCAGGAGTCAGATGCTTAACTGAGTCACCCAGGTGCCCCAAAATAGCAGGCTTCTAAGAGAATGTGAACATCTTCGATTTGGCCATCATGTCCTTATTAAACATTTAAGGTTTTTTTTTTCATTTTTATATGCCATGATGTGAGATAGTTGTAAACTTAGAAATAGAAAACAAAAAGAATATTAATTAAATTTAACCTTCTTTGTATTATTATTTTAGATTCGCAAAGCTAATGAATCACTCACTACCATTTTAAATCTGAGTTTTCCAGAATGTAATCTATATCCTACATCTCAGTTTGCTTTACTGTAACTCATGTATTTAATACTCTTAGAGCTTCCTTAATAGAGTCACTTTTACAGTACTGTTCCTGAAATCAGTCAAAGGGTGTTGCGTACAGTTATTTCATTGTACAGAATGTCTTGGGAAATTTTTGGATACCCTTTAATAAATTGTTTGATATTGGGTTAATTCCACACTGGCCCGATTTAAAATTGGATTTCTGAATGGATTCTCATTTAAGTGAGTTACGAGACAGAAACTTTTCATAAGATTCTTAAATTCATTTGTCGTATTTTTCATTTATAATTTTCATATTCATTAACATATATATTGTTCCTTACCATTTACAGCTCAGAATTCTGCAAATGCAGATTTTGCAAACTTTGATGCATTTGGACAGTCTAGTGGTTCGAGTAATTTTGGAGGTTTCCCCACAGCGAGTCACTCTCCTTTTCAGCCCCAAACTACAGGTAGAGCTTCTTTGGCGTTGTGCTTAAATGTTTTCTTTGAGACACAAAACTCTCTAGATGCGGTTTGAAAAATTATTCTAAACTTAAATTCTGTAATTATTTGATTTAAAAATAGTTCTATCTTACAAAGCTCTGGGGAAACCTGAAATCTTTATTTTTTAATGTGTTCATCTGTTTTTTTGAACTCCTTGGTGTGTTGTCCAATTCATGGTGTCCGTTCTCTTCCTTTTCCTGCATATGAATCTTCCTTAAATTTCTTATGCACTGGAGCATTACAATACTAAAAATTTGTTAGGTTCACAGAACACATTGATTTAGGCTTTGAATAAAGGAAGCTAATTGATTGCTTCCATAGAAATAAAAATATAAGTAATTTTCAGGGCAGCTAGCTTGAGAAAATAAGTACTGTAAGTCTGTTAGTCAAGACTAGATTATTTCACAGTCACTTTAATCAGACTTGGAAGTAGTTTTCTGTGCAGGAATTGGTCTTTAGACATTGAGTACTCTCCCGTGAACTAAGTATTGTTTCCAAAATGTCGTTGAACCCTTGTTTAGATCTTTGTCTGATTATTTTTCTTTCAACTTTTAACTCTGTGTATTGTCTTAAAGCCTTTTCTTTCAATTTTCTTTTTCTTTCTTCTTTAAATTCCATCATTTACATAATTTCTGGCTGTCCAGCATTTAGAATGCTTTCATCTAGCTGCAGTTTTGGTGAATTTACTTCAGCTTTTCCTCTCCAGGCTTCCAACAGTAAGTTGTGTTGTCAAGTAGGCATCTTTTACTAATTTATATGTTTTGTGCGGTTTCATGGATTTTTCAATTATAGAATGTTATTCATCTTTTAATAGTAATCATTCTGAAATTCTCACTTCTGTTTCTTCTTCACTGTTACTAAGCTCAGACTTAGAAAACACAATAGTATACAGTAAAAGAATTGATTTAATAATTCAGTTTTTAATAATTTGAAATAAATTTCATCATACAAATTTTGAAAGCTTAGTATTATGTGCTTTGTTCCCCAGCTACTTGTAACAGACCATAGTCTTAAATACTAACACACATTACTTAGTTTTAATTGAAAAGAATTGGAGTTTAATTCTTGAATGAAATTTTATCCATATTTATTTTAGAATGTCTGTAATATACTGACTGATGGGAAAGTGTTTGTGTTCTTTTTTAAAATAAGGCTGTATCCTTTCTGTTTTTAAAATATCTGTAACTGTGCTTTGCTGTTACTTTAATATGTAGCTATGTGTATATACTGTCTTGATTGCTGAAACTAATGTGTAGGTATAAAGAACTAATACCAACAGTGTAGCATAAAATGAAATATTCTCGCTTTTGATAGTGTTTTAGGGATGTCTTTAATAAACAGAATAGTCTTCAAAAATTTAGCAGGATATACAGTAGTGACCATTAGATGAATTATGATCTATAAATCCAAAAAGATTATATATTGTGTGCTATTATTTTTATTCCTTGACTTATATAATAGGGCATGATTTTACTGGTCCTGTATATATATTACAGTATTAAAGTATGTGGAATTAAATATTCGCTCTTTAAGTAAAATTACCTCTAGAGCGCAAAGACCACTTTTTAAGAAATTGTAGATCAAAATAGTGCATCTTAAACACTTTAAATCTCTACTCTGGGATTTGTTTCCACCAAGTCTCCATTGGAGCTGGAAGAGCTATAGTGTAAGATACTTTGCATCTTGCTGATAGAATCCGTTTAGGGAGTAAAAGATCATACTGTGTGTGTGTGTGTGTGTGTGTGTGTGAATATTCTGTAAACTAACTGAGTCTCAGACCCAGTAGCATGGAGTTACTCCGCTGTGAATTATAGTTTTCACTTCGGAGTAGTTAATTACACATAGAAACTTGTGACCCGACATGTTGCCAGGATCTTTGAAAACCTAGTTCCCCAAAATATAGTCCTAGTTAGATAGATGAATAAAGTTGAATACCGTTTGCCAGTTATTCATTGTAAGAATGTAAGATTGCTTATGGAACACTTAAGGAAGAAATGATCATATAATCTATCAAAGGATTTTGGGAAAAGTCTAGAAATTTCAAGTGTTCTGTTTATTCTGTTACAGGTGGAAGTGCTGGATCAGTAAATGCTAATTTTGCTCATTTTGATAACTTCCCCAAATCCTCCAGTGCTGATTTTGGAACGTTCAATACTTCCCAGAGTCATCAAACAGCATCAGCTGTTAGTAAAGTTTCAACGAACAAAGCTGGTCTACAGACTACAGACAAATATGCAGCACTTGCTAATTTAGACAATATCTTTAGTGCTGGGCAAGGTATTAAGCTTTACACAAAATAAATACAAATTTGTATATTACACAGTCCTCTAAGTTCGGTTGTATTTATTACAGTTTAAGGTTTTACGCTTTTCTTAGTTGTAAAGAAATCTTGTCTACACTAAATGTTCATGACCATTTGGCACATTTTTGATGTGAAATGATAATAGGTCTTTTGGAAGGCCTAGAAGACTAGAAACTATTTGTAAACTTCTAATTTTAAAGAAAATAATTGACCAAATTTAATTTTGTCTTAGAAGGCATGCGTCAGTGCTCTGAGGTGATAGAGGGCCAGCAAATCCTATGAGTAATGCTGCCTGAAGGGTTATTTGGTTGTTTTTATAATTATTCATTTTGAACTATTTTTACTATTTATATTTTGGTATTTAAAAAAAAACATTCATTTTACAGTATATTTTTATACCTGATTTTGACCTTAAAGCCAGTAGTTGGCCTCCCAGAATGCAGCGTGTGGCGGGGAGCAGTAGTGATCCGCTTTGGGACTGGACCCTGCACCCTATTCTCTAGCTGCTCTGTCACCCCTGTACGAGGGCACTCGTAGTATCAGGCCCAGGTGGGTGATCACATCACAGTCACGTAGAACAGTGCTTGGCACGTAAGTGCTGTGCAAATGTTTCCTCGTCCTACTGTCTCTAAGTTTTTTCATGGACAACCCTGGGAGAACGATACTATTAATGGATTGTTCACATTGGATGTGGAATTATATAAATTTAATGACTTGAAGGACACTTGAATGACACGTACCTGTTTTAGAGATGTTAATGTGACACTTTGAGAATTTGTTCTTTGTGCATAATTTAGACATTGGTACAGATTCTTAGTTTTGTTTTTTTTTTTAATTTTTTTTTATTTTGAGAGAGAGTGTGCAAGCGGGGGAGGGGTAGAGAGACAGAGAGATAGAGACTCCCCTAAGCAGGCTCTGGATTGTCACTGTGGAGCCCAATGCAGGACGCAGGGCTCGGACTCACGAATGGTGAGATCAGAACTGAAATCAACAGTTGGATGTTCAACCGACTCACCCACCCAGGCCCTCCCCCCCCTTTGTTTTTATTACAGAAACTGTATCCTGTCTTTACCACAGTGGTATGTATAGCAACTAATCTTGTCTAACAGTTTGTAGATAGTTTATTAGATAAGACTACGGAATCCTGTCCATTTATTCGCTTAGCATTAAATTAGTTTTAAATTTACGTGTGTTTTAGGGCACCTTGGTGTCTCAGTCGGTTGAACATCCCGACTCTTGATTGTGACTCTGGTCATGATCCCAGAGTCGTAGGATCCATGTGCAGCATGGACTCTGCTTGAGATTCTCTCCCTCCGCCCCCTCCCCCCCACCCCTCTCCCCTGCTTGTGTGCTCTCTCTCTAAAATAAAAAAAAAATTTTTTAATTACATTTACATGTGTTTCATGGCACGTGTGGTTGATAAATTGAAAGCATAGCTAAGTTTTCGGTGTAATTGTTTGTGTTTGTTTGCAGGTGGTGATCAGGGGAGTGGTTTTGGGACCACAGGTAAACCTCCTGTTGGTTCTGTGGTTTCAGTTCCCAGTCAGTCAGGTGCGTCTTCAGACAAATATGCAGCCCTGGCAGAACTAGACAGCGTCTTCAGCTCTGCGGCCACATCCAGTAATGCGTACACTTCCACAAGTAATGCTAGCAGGTACCCTGTCCTTGTCTGTGTTCCTGCTTTGTGTCTTATTTTTTTCTGTTTGTTTTTTAATTCAGCTCTGAATAATAATGTTGAATAATGGCAAGGGACATATTTTTTAAATTCTTGAGTATTTTTGTAAGTTTGTAGAAATGGAGTTTAATTTGCTAATTAAAATATGATCCTTGAATGATTGCCACTTTATCTTCTTATTTAGTCAAAGGTTTTGTTACTTTTTTTCTTGAACACTAAAGTGCAGTTGAGAGTACGTACACGTCTCAGAATGGAGCGTTGTATACAGATTTAATTATACTGAGCAGAGAATCCATTTAGCAAGTTATATACTTTTAAGGTACGTTTTCAGTCATGAAGACTAAACACTGGAAGTAACATGTAGCTTTAGTCGTAAATAAACATTTTTAGATATGTTTGCAAGAGAACCCAAGACCCAGTTCTATATGTCGTCAGTGTCCCACTGGTATCAAGGGATAGACGCATCCATTACTGTGCTCACATCTGTCTGGAATGAAGGGATTCTTGGCAGCAGGAAGTCTAACACATTTTGACAGCAGTAGATCTTTAAAAACACTTCTAATTGTGACTTCTTCATTTTGAAGTCAGGAAACAGACCCAGAAGTCTGCACTTAGCTGTGCAGGGTTTCATCCATCTGTTTGTTTTCTGGCCTGCAGATTGTCTCTTTCTTTTGTTACCGGAGGATTTCTTTTCCTTTAGCATCTTTTCTAGAGAATAGTGGGAGGATTGTAACACTAATGACTTGAATTCCCTAGCAGTTAATTTTCTCTATGCCAGATGGGAAAAATTGAATCCAAAGAACAGTTTAGAGTATTTATTATTTTTCTTTCATTACGATTGTCTATGTTAGATAACATAGTGGTGACCGATAGCAAGGTAACCATAAAGTCTGGAAACACAGGCATTCATAATGAATGGTTTATTGGTATATTACAGTATCTTAGTGGTCCACAGTGTGCCATGGGACATTTGGGGTACCTGGGTGCTTTCAGGGGGTCTGTGAAGTTAAAACTCTGTTCACAATAATTCTGAGAGAGGTTATCTGTGTTTTCAGTATTTGACATTTGTATTGGCACAAAACCAGTGGCAAGTGAAACTTTGGTAGCGACATAGCACAGATTACGGCCATGACACCAGCAGTCCTAGTCATGTAATAGTCACTGTATTTCTTGTACCACATTCAGTTTCACTCATGAGTAGTCTTGATTTAGTTTTTCTTATGAGTATTCTTTTAATTTTTTTATTGAGGTGTAATTGATATTTAACATTGATTTCAGGTATACAGTATAATGATTTGATATTTGTGTACACTGTGAAATGATCATAGTAAATGTAGTTCCTGTCCACATAGTAAATGTGAGTTAGTTTCCTCACACAAAGCTAACTTTTAGGATTTATCTCTTGATAACTTTGAAGTATGCACTGCAATGTTATTGACAGTAGTCACCATGTTGTACATTACATCCCTGTGACTTACATATATATTCTTACAAATATTCTTGATGAAACAGTAAAAAAACCTAACTTTATTAAATCTTTTTCTTGTTTATGTTTATTTATTTTTGAGAGAGAGAGAGTCCGAATGCAGGTGGGGGAGGGGCAAAGAGAGAGGGAGTCACAGGCTCCAGAGTCCGAGCTGTCAGCACAGAGCCTGATGCAGGGCTTGAACTCATGAACTGTGAGATCATGACCTGAGCTGAAGTCAGATGCTTAACTGACTGTGCCACCCAGGCACCCCTTAACTTTATTAAATCATGACCCTTAAAAAACGTCTTCTGAACTTGCGGTATATTCAGGTAAGGTGTGCATCAGGTAATTCTGATACATATTGAAGTATGGTAGGTAGCTTCAGGAAAATCAGCTTGTGTGATTGAGCTGTGGAATGAGCAGCCACTTGTTTTCTGGAACCTTATTTCTCCATATGACTGATAAAATCATGGTTATTCAGATTTGGATATTTGGCAGACATTTTCTCAAAAATGTAATAATTGAAGTCTGTCACTTTAAGGAAAATAACTGATACAATTCACACTTTCAAAGCAAATATTGGGATTTTGGAAAATTTATTGACTCCATCATGAATTTGACAGCTTTACATTACTTTTTGATAAGATGAGCAGTGATAGTTTTTGATTTTGTATAAGGAAATGGCCAACTTTTGGAAGATTTGTATCAAATATTTTCCAAATGATATAAAATGGATAAAAGATTTATTTAAAGTGAAGGATCGATTAGTAGATGTTACTACAGTAGAGCACAAAGGAGGTCATTGGTATGATTTCAAATTCCATTTTGTAGCTTAACCTTTAGGAAATTATCACTGTCATTTTGGGTATGACACCAAGGAAAACGTTCACAATTATCTGAAGAAGCTATTCAGATTATCCTAGTTTAGCTAGGTGTCTATGAGAGCAGTTTTTTCCATTCACTTTAACATAACATACTACAACAGATTGATCTTCTGTTAAGCCCAGCCATTGAAGGGATTTGCAAAAATATTATTGTGACTCTTAAGTTCCTTTGGTTTTTGGAAAATACAGTTCTTTATCCTAAAAATGCTACTTATGTTAGCGTGTAATGGCTCTGTGGTTAATTTTTAAAGTATGAGATTTTTTTTAAATTTCCATTTTAATTTCTGTACTATACGTATTGTTAATATAACATATTTAAACAAAGACTCTTCAGAGTTTTCAGTAACGTTTCAGGGTGTAAACGTGTCCTGGAACGCCTGGCTGGCTCAGTCAGTAGAGCACACGGTTCTTGATCTCAGTCCTTAGTTCAAGCCCCATGTTGGATGTAGAGCCTAGTTTAAAAAAAAAAAAAAAGTGAATGAGACAGGACTCAGAAGTTTAAGAATGGCTGTGAGACATGATGTGTTCAGTATTACCGGTTCCACATTTTATGGCCACCCTATAGATAGATTACCCTTGCTTTAAAAAATAAATAAAAAGAACTCTTTCTGCATTTATTTCAGCAATGTTTTTGGAACAGTGCCCGTGGGTGCTTCTGCACAGACACAGCCTGCTTCTTCAACTGTGCCTGCGCCGTTTGGAGGTACGTGCTTCTGGGTATATACTGGATTTTCTAAAGAGCCTATGTATATTGTAGAGCATTTTCTTAGGGGTGCTGGAAGGCAGGCGGAGCAACAATTTATTATCCAGAAGCTCTAGTTTTCTAGTCTTCATAAATGTATGAACAAATACTTTAAATGACTAAATATAAATATATTAGAATTTAATAACATTTTCTAATTTTTTAAAGCTACACCTTCCACAAATCCATTTGTTGCTGCTGCTGGTCCTTCTGTGGCATCTTCTACAAATCCATTTCAGACCAATGCCAGAGGAGCAACAGGTAAGAAATAAATATAGATGATAGAACAGAAAGCTTTGGAAAAGGTATTTATTGCAAAGACATCATGGGAAGAACATCAGAAAATAAAGCTCTTCTTTGTTACTGTAGTGAATGGGAAGTGGAATGAAGAGTTTGTCCATAAAGACATACACTAGCTGAAAGTTTCTAAAAGCCTGGACTTTAATATTTGTCAGGAACCCTAGAAGTTCTCTAGCGCACCCCGCCGTCCCTATTCCCTGCTTTCATTCTTGAGGTGAGGAATCCCAGGTGTGGAGGTGATGCCTGCAGCCACCTGTGACCAAGATGGGACTTTTGAACACAGTGATTCTGACTTACTTGGTGATCGGGTTTTGGAATTACTGGTTATTACTCACTCAATCTTAATAGAAAAAACTTTGAGAAGTTTTCTTGTTTCTTATTTTCCTCTTCATGAGATGGCAAGGAATGAATGAGCTTTGTTTCGTGAGGCCTTAAAAATCACGTCTTTTCTAATGCTTATCTCTTTTACAGTGTTCGTGTTTTTTAAGTTATACAAACCTAAATTGATTTAGGGCATGTTATCCTAATATTTTCTCTTGATAGTTTTTTAATCCTCTTTATTCCTTCCCTTTTTTGTTTTTGGTTCATACTGCATATTTTTTTGTATTGTACCTCTTTGATTTTTGCCATATCATCCAGAATACCAGAACTATTTGCCAGTACCATGGAGCCTCAGCGCGTGTATGTGGTATTGCTCGATACCCCATACATCTCAAGTTGGCTAGCCTTGTTTTTGTGTATGTGTCCCAGAAAATTGAGAACTAAAACTTTCAGCACATAACATATATTGGTGTGGAATGTGGAAAGAATAAGGTGCTTGCAACATAATTCGTGCCATGAGAATTGGCATTTACCAGTAAATCTCTGTCATAGGCAAGATTAAGAATTGTGATATTAATGGAGTTTGAACTATAAACTTTCCTTTTAAATAAATGTCTTCAGTTACAATTTGTTGATATCTCTCTTGATAGATGTTCAATAAGTATTTTCACACATAATTTTTTTAAAATGGTTTGTTTTTGTTTTAATTCAAGTGTGCCTAATCAGTGATTATTTTAGTTTCTATGTGTTTCAGACAAAAATATTCATCAGTTATGACATATATGTAGTATTTCTATTTCTTAGCATATTATTTTGACTCGGTGGAATGAATTTGTAAAATGTCTCATGTCACATAGGGATTTGTGCATTGTCTCGTTTGATCCTCTTAACTCTCATCAAATAAATGTTTTTAATCCCTCTTTGACAGCTGAGGGAACTGAGGCTCAGAAAAGTTAAGCGTGAATACGTTTTGGGTACAACCAGACTTCTGTTCAAACCTTGATTTAGTATTTACTTGCTAGGTGATCCCAAGATATTTTTTTATATATTAGTTGTATAATGACTAAAGATGATAGAAAGATATACTAACATTTGTTGAGTGTTTAAAGTTATCAACAAGATACTGTTGCAGTGTTTATAGCTATTATAACCCCATTGGAAAGATGGAAATTCAAATTGCTTTGACTAAAACCTGTATTGATCTAACTTCTCTGAGCCCTATTTTCAGTCTTTTCTCTAGAATGTGAATAATATTCTCCTGTTGGCAGGGTTTTTGTGAAAATTTAGATGGTACAAATCATCTTTGCATGGTCTTTGCATTATCCTATATGCTAAATCTTTCTTGTTATTTTCCTTTCATGACTACCTTGAGGTTAATTTTGTCATTAGAAGTAAGGGCGTTTTTTGTTGTTGTTTTTTTTTATGTAGAGTATGAAAGTCCTTTAAAGTTAAGGTTCTACATAGGATGTAGTTGTACGTTAACATAAACATATAGTATATGTTCAGATAATATAAGGTAGTTTTAATATCAGGCTAAGAAAAATTTATTGAAAGATAAATCTATGTCCACAAATTTTTATTTCAAGGTTAAAAATAATTCTTTATAATAACCACTTTGATTTATCACATAGATTACCTTCATTAAATTGATACAGAATTGATGAAAAGTAAATGTTAACTACATAGATTTCCATTGAAGTTGAAATATGAACATTTTGACAAATATACTATGCTTAGGAATTTCCAGTGTTAATCTTCTTTAGGATATGTTTTTTGTTGCTTTCAAATATATTGTTAAATTCCATTTGAAGTAGCTTTTGAAAGACGAATTGCATGATAAAATGTAAAACATTTTACTGATAACATTTCTTTCTTAGAATATATGTTTTAATAATTTTTCTTCTGCGTTTATAAAGCTTTGGGGCTTCGATTTTCTTCTGTCATCTTACATAGAAAGTTTCATTAGAATATTAGCCAGTGTGGCCGAAAACCTCTTTTATTTTAGGATTCTGTAATAGCATTTTTTTAAAAACAGGGCTCTTGAGACCTAAAATTCTCTTATAACTCTTAAATCTCTCCTTTGCTGTGGAATGAAAAGTCTTTATTTCCCTAACTTCATTGTAATGAATGAATTATTTAAAAAAAAAAAAAAATTTTAGAGAGAGTGCAGGGAGAGGGGCCAAAGGAGAGAGAGACTCTTGAAGCAGACTCTACATGCAGCGCCAGAGCCCAGTGCAGGGCTTGATCCCACAACTCTGGGATCATGACCTGGGCCGAAATCAAGAGTCGGACACTCAACTGACTGAGCCAGGTGAATGAATGAATACAGATTTTAAAGATTTTTTTTTTTTTTTTACCCCCAAGTAGAATAACTTAACAGAGATACAGAGCCGAAAGAATCACTGTAGCGTCTAGGCTAGTGTCCTTGTTTTAGACAAGGTATGATGGGTTTGCCTTAAAGGTTCAAAATTAATTAATGGCAACAATATTTGAACCTGGAACTCTTCTAAACTAGCACAATTTCCACTGGTTCCACTCCTTCCACTCATTAAGAATATACCCAAGAGAAGTGAAAATGTACATCCACATAGAAACTGGTGCACAGATGTTCCATTGCAGCATTATTAGTAATGGCCAAAAAGAGGAAACAACTCAAAATGTCCCATCAACTGATGAATGGGGAAACTAAATGTGTTATAATCATACCATGGAATGGCTTGATAATAAAAAGTAGTGAAATACAAAAAATAATGAAGCAAACATGCTACAACATTAGGCTAAAACAAAGGAAGCTAGTCACAAAACAATGTATAACATGTGATTCCATATATATGGTGGTAAATCCAGAGTGAGCATTTTAGCATTCCAGGACTAGAACTCGAGAGGGCATCATTGTTGCAGACTGAGGTTACAGCAATTAAAGTGGGTTCACAGTCACTGTTGACTAAAGGTCAGTTTTATTACAGTGTATTTTGTAGAGCATGTCTTTTGATATGTTATCAAATGCTTCATGGAAAAGGGTTCTATGCCCAAATATATATATGGCAAATATTGGTATAAATAGTTTAACCCATATTTTATTGTAGAACTCAAGGGACTTAGTGTGCTTTAAGAAAGGAGATAAGCAGAAAGGGACCTAACTTATTTACTATAGAATCCTTCCCCCTGAATTACCTCTTTATTTTTGAATTCATAACACAGTACTGGTATATATTTTAAAGTGATTAGCAAGTAAAATACATTCATTGAGTATCTACAGCACTTTTAAGAAATGTATTGTTAAACTTATTTTTACAGCAGCTTTGTAAAGTAGGTACTGTGATCCCTGTCCCTCTACCCTCTGTTTGTAGATGAGGAAACTGAAGCCTGTGGAGGTTACATAATCTCCTGTAGTTAGAAGATGACAGAACCAAGACCCACAGCCACAGTCCTCTCTCTTGCTGTTTCCCCAAATTTAACTGGTGAAGCATGCTAACTTAAAATGCACAGACATGTGTTTTCTTTAGAAACAATTCCACTCCAGATGGTTGAAACAAATGAAAAGTTCTGTTTTCTGTTCATTACATTTATTTATATGTACCCTCTCTGGTCTCAGTTATGCCAGGTAAGGTTTGCACAAGATGCACTTTTCTCATCTCTCTTTTCAGCCAGTACATTTTCAACTGAAAGTTGCACTTACCTTTCTAATGTACTACCTTGAATACTTTTTCCCTTTCATAATACATAGTTTGTTTGAGTTACGTATTTTTAGTTAGTGTACAGAGTTGTAAATAAAACAAACTTCCAGGTGCTCTCTGCAAGATCAGACTTTTTCAATTCAAAAGGTAGATTCTAGATCATTTTAGACGATACTGTGAATAGCATTTTGGGGTGTAATTCATGAGACCCACAAAGTCTTTTTATGGACATAGTTGTATCTTGACATGAAAAATATGTTAGAATTTATTTAAAAATGGATCTCAAAAATGTTTTTCATTTGATATTTATTTTTCTGGTATTTATTATTTCAATCTCCCTTTTACTTCAAACAGGTTAAATATTACAATGTCATGAATATAGTTGAAATTTTAAAAAACTTGGTGGATATGTTTTTATATGTATTCTTATACTACCCACTTTGTAACAGTGTATTCTAATTTTAAAACTTTTTAATGAAACAGATTTGTTTTGACAATAGCTAACCATAAGTTAATTGATACTGGTCTCTCTGTGGCTCTCCGTAAGGCCTTTCTGGAGCAATGCATTCTCAAGTGTTCCCTCACGCGCACTTTGGTAGGTGGCCACAGCTAAGTCCTAGATTTGTGTGGCAATTTGTCTACCTGCTTGTGGAAGCTTCTGCTAGTGTTCTGGATCCCTGCATGTGGAATTGAGTTTTTTTCCATGTTTTAAAATGGAGTGGGCATGGATGTGTGGCATCGGGGTTACATTATATCTAAAGTCACATGAAAACTGTAGTGATTTGTTTTTTAATGCTGAAAAGCATTATTGCTTACCTCCATGGTCACGTTAGAATGTTAATAGCTTTTTTGATTCTTTTTCTTGAGTTTGATTTCATAGTACTTTGACACCTTTTTGATACACAAAACCATTTTACCACGTTATTCCATGGAGTTTGGTTTTGCTTAACTGTATACAAGTTTCGCTTTTTAGTGCTTCCTTACAAGTAATTTGTCAAAGTCTGTCAGTGCGTTGTTGTCTGTTACGAAGCCCTTCTTGTTTCCCTTGCAGTGTGCTTACTATTCTTTAATTCAGTTGCTTCCTAGTGGCTTGTTTTTTCTTTTTTTCTCATCAATAGTAACTTCAAAAAATTTGGCATTCTAATTCGGTTGATTGAGAAAAAAATTGCCTTGTTATAAACAATAGGATTATGAAGATTCCTTTGTGCAGTGTCTATAATGTGACTTTCAGGGTTTTTTTTTAAATAAAATATAAATGTGTCTGACATTTTTAGTATTAATTCCTGTGCCTTAAATCTGAAGTCAGATTGGTAAATTTTTTTAAATCAGGGAATTCAGTGAATTACCATGTTTTTGATAGCATCATGCCAACAATATTTCACTATTGTAATTACTAGTATTCTTTATTAAAAGCACTGTTATTGGCTCTTCAGAAGGTTCTGTATTTAATCATCACTAGTAGTAAGTAATACACTATTTTCCTCCTTCCTGTGTTACTGTAATGCAGATGAGGTTATAAGTGGGGGGTGGTGGCAGCCTCACCGCATTTGTACTGGTTGTTCACACGGATTTCAGTGCAGTATTGATCACACTGCTCATTCTCCCTACATCCGTCTCTTCAAAGGACGCATATTTCATTTCCTTTTCAATCTTCATGCATTTTGCCCTAATTTCTGTAACTCAGCAGTCCTAACCTGAAACCCCTTGGCCAAGGCAGTCTGTCTGTTTATCTTCCAGACAAGAAATGGGTGTCCATTTGTTTCTTTTAGAATTGATGTATTGGGAACTTCGCATATTCTTCTAATTTTGTTGGTAGTTTTATCAGGGAAACCCCTCCCCCTCCTGCCCTTTCTGGGCTTTGGTTACAAAGCTGCATAGATTTTGAGTGGCCTGCTTCTAACCCTATTTCTCCCATAAGTCTTGTTATTTTTAGTGAACTACTTTTTAAGGGTCTAAAAAAATGATTTTTCAGAACATACTTGATTACATTATAGTAGACAGTTCAGTGGATAAAATTAAATTTGGGGCCATTTCACTGTATACAGCAAAATGAAGCTAAAAAAACGTATACTAGGACACATGTGACTTGCATGATGATGGGCTTTAAAAAGTTGACTGCTATTTAGACTTGAACTTTATATAATTATTTTGAGAAGTTTTCTTATTATTTCAAATGATAGATTCATTCTGTTCATTGGGTTTCAGGAGAACAAACTTTTATAGATTGTGTGAAATTGTATAGTGCTAAAGCTAACTGCTAACTTTGTTAGAGTTTTGGAATTTAAAATGCCTTTAATGTGCATCTTAATAGTTGTCAAGGTAAAGTATTCCATAATGTGTGGTATGAGACACAAAGCCTGCTCTGTTGTATGGAAGTGATCGGCCCTTGTTTTCTCTGCCAGCCGCGACCTTTGGCACCGCGTCCATGAGCATGCCCGCGGGGTTCGGGACTCCGGCGCCCTACAGTCTTCCCACCAGCTTCAGCGGCAGCTTCCAGCAGCCTGCCTTCCCGGCCCAGGCTGCTTTCCCCCAGCAGACGGCTTTTTCTCAACAGCCCAATGGTAAGCTGGACACCGGCCTAGCTGCGAGTCCGCCTCAGGTGTCCTTTCTGTATCTTAACGTTGTACGTTTGGACAAAAGTCCTGTCTAAAGAACGCCCTGGTATTGGCATTGCCTGCTAACGTTTACTACACAAGTATAGACGCCTTTGGTGATTTGAGCTTTGGAAAACGGAATGATTTGGTAAGGTTTTGTAACCAGGTTAGAGATTTCGGAGAAATCAGAGACTCTCTAAAGACTGCTCTTCTTTCTCCTCTCCAGCGTCTGTCTTATTATTTTATCTTTCTATGTCCTCATGTTCCTCTTGATTTTAAAAGCCCTTGAGTGTTTTTGTTTTGTGTCAAAAACTATCGTGTGTCTTGTTTTGTATAAATTATTTATTTTGGTGACAGACCAAATTTCCAAAGAGGTAGCTGCATTGTGGTTAGAGTTTATTACTTGTTTTTAGGAACTTTCACTAGAGACGAGACAATTTTTGTTGTTGTTTTTACCCATGAAGCACATTTGCTAAAGTTTGAAAGTCCATAGATTTGAAGATTATTCTTAAATTATAATTGTATATTTTCTTTTTGTTAAGTCAATTAAGTTTGGTCCGTGGCAGAGCCATAATGATAAAATATTCCCTAAGGAATACTGTGCTGTTCACACGAAGTCATTGTGTTGCACTCACAGCCCCTCTCTGATAGTCCATCCCAGACTCATCAGTTAATTCCATCCTTTGAAATGCCAGCAGTTTACGTAGCTGAGAAAGATTAGAATTAACTATTGCTGAGGAGCTGTATGAAAGCTCTTTGAAGATGTGCCACAGGAAGTTCTGTCTCTGGTGTTTGAAAGAGCACGAGACTCAGCAGTTTAACATTGATTCCTTCCTATCGCTCTGGTGGGAATGCCTCTGAAACTCCTTGTGAACTTTTACAAGTATCAGATTGTCTCTTAAAGGCACGGCTTATAATTGGTGGTTCTGTTTTAACAAGGTGCAGGTTTTGCAGCATTTGGACAAACCAAGCCAGTGGTAACCCCTTTCGGTCAAGTTGCAGCTGCTGGAGTATCTAGTAATCCTTTTATGGTAAGTGAGATGCAGTTTTATGTACTTTTCTAAGTTGTGTATTATTTTCAGACCAGGAAAAGGCAGGATGTGACTCTGCTGGATGCTGTTACCCTATTGATGCCACATTATGAGATTTTACAGATTGAGGCAGCTGTCATGTACCATCCTTTTGTGATTTAAAAAACACACATTAATCAGTTGCAGATCAAAGCACGGACAGCAAATAAGCCATTTTATAACATGAAACTTGTCTACTTTCTTGTCAAAATAGTATTTTATGAGTGGTTGTAAGTTTAGTGAACAGAATGAAAAGGGCTTGAAGTCAGAGATTTGGTTTGAATTATAAATGCATTTCCTTAAGGGCCAAGTCCTTTCTCAGAATCTGTTATGAGAATTATATTGAAATAATGGATGTTAGAGGCCATTACAGAATTCCTGACACCTGATAGTTGTATTATAGTATGTTGCTAATAATAATGAATAAATATAATTGCCAGTAATTAAAAAAGAATTTCTAATGTAAATACTGTTTAATTAAATCAGATTTAGTCAAATAAAGTTCATTTTCCCGCATACACCACCCTTACATGTCTGTTTTGTCTTATGTTTTCCTTTAGACTGGTGCGCCGACAGGCCAGTTCCCAGCCGGAAGCTCGTCAACCAACCCTTTCTTATAGCCTTATAGAGAAGAGACACTTTACTGGAACGAACTTTTACGTGGTCACATTACATCTCTCCGCCTCTTGCACTGTTGTCTTGTTTCACTGATCTTAGCTTTAAACACGAGAGAAGTCTTTAAAAAGCCTGCATTGTGTATTAAACACCAGGTAATATGTGCAAAACAGAGGGCTCCGGTAACAACTTTTAACCTGTGAATTGGCAGAAAAAGGTAGCGGTATCATGTATATTAAAAATTGGCTAATATTAAGTTATTGCAGATACCACATTCATTATGCTGCAGTTCTGTACATATTTTTCTTAGAAATTAGCTATTTGTGCATATCAGTATTTGTAACTTTAACACATTGTTATGTGAGAAATGTTACTGGGAAAATAGATCAGCCACTTTTAAGGTGCTGTCATATATCTTGGAAGGAATGACCTAAAATCATTTTAACCATTGCTACTGGAAAGTTACAAAGTCAAAATTGGAAGGTTTTATTCATTCTTGAATTTTTCCTTTCTAAAGAGCTCTTCTATTTATCCATCCCTAAATCCTTAAACTTGTAGAGGGGATACCTGTCTGCATAATGAAGCTGATCATGTTTTTGCTACAGTTTGCAGGTAAAAAAAAATAAATATTAGAAAATATGCTATCGTTTTTGTGTTCTTGCTGCAATGCCTTTACCAAAGTGGCCTTAAAATATGAGTAGTGAATTGAGAACATCTTGAATTCTTAAATTAGAATTTCAGAAGACTTCTAGTGACTTTTATGTCTAAAAGAGAAAATTTTATAAAAGGCCATGTAGAAAATTTATTAAAACTACTATGACTGCTATATTCAGGAATATGTCAGTGGTAAAGCATTTCAATGTAGCTTGTCAGATTCACCGTAATCCTTCTAATTTCTTTACAACTTCTTAATTTTGTGAAAATTTGTATATATGAAGAATTTGCATGTATGTGTATTTACAAATTTTTTTAAGTATCTTGAATTCTCAGACTGCAGAAGTCCTATTTTAACTATTGATTTTTAAACAAAAATACTGTCTTTGAATGTATTGGAAGCAGACATGCATTAACTGTGACATGATTGCACCTCAGTTTTTTTTTTTTTTTCCTTTGGATAAACTGATATTATTAAAATAGGACATTTATTTATGTTCATTTCTGGGGGGAAACAAACTGGAACCCAGTGTTACCTTAAAGTTATAGAATACCTTGTTTAAAAAGGCATTGATACTAATGTTTAGTTGTATCTTTTGTTAATAGTCAAGACATGAACGTGTTTAAATATTTATGTACAGTGATGCCTCATTCATCAGGACGTAATCTAGCAGTCTCATCAAAACTGAACCCAGCTGAGAAGCTTGGAATTTTAATTTTTATTAAATGCTTTTGAGCAACGCACATAAGCCACAGTCTCTATGTGTTAGAGCTCATGCATTTGTTTTTATGTGAAATTTTGATTATTTGATTTCCCAGCTCATAGCATACTAGCAATTCAGAAGTGATGGTTTGAAAGGAGATAGAAGAACCATGAACAACTGTCACCCATCTAGTGTAAGGATGGGCCAGCTAGGCCAGCCCCCATCTTCTGACAGTAGTCTGTTACTAGGACTCTGTGTCATCAAGAAAAGGGAACATTACATATACAGATATGTAATACATGTTTGAAAAGTTTCATCTTACAATGATTAAACGTTTTTGGAAAAGCTTTGGTATTAATGGAAGTGAACATGAGTTTCTTCAGACATTTTGTGTTAAATACCTTTTCTAGTGACTACATGAGTCATTGCGCTATCGTAAAGTCTGTGTAGTGTTTCAGACTTGTTAAGCGCTGCTGTCCCACATGTCTGCAGCTCCGTGTGTGGTTGATGAGCAGGAAGACTGGGAAATCTCTGCCCCTTTTCGAACATTATGCCTCTAAGAATTGAGTGAGTGTGGCAGAGTCTAGGTGTGTGTGTGGGTGTATACTTGGAATACCTGCAGTTTGGGGGTATTCTCCCTCCAGCCCCCTTTTCATGGAGGGAATACTTAAGAAATGTCTTCGAATTTCTATGCTTTAGACTGTATTGGGTCCCAATCAATTCATATGTATGAAGTCATGCTATATGACTGTAGGCCATTCCCGAAATAACCTACCAGGCTTTCCATCTGAGAAATAAGTAAATTAAACAGTTGTTATTAAAATAATTTTAAAGACTATTTTCTTTTCCTGGGTAAATCTTGAAGTTTGTAATTAAATGAGAACTCTCAATTATTGACTTACTGCTTTAAATGAGGGCTTATAAAATCGAAATGCTTAGCTTAAAAAGTGATCTAGCTTTAACATGGATTTAAATCCACTTCTGTTAGACTTTCATACTCAGGTTTGCTTTTGGTTTTCTGTAGACCATCTGAGTTGTGTTGAGCGCTAAAGAGAAAATCCTCGGAAGCCAGGAGGCTGGAGACCAAGTTTTCTGGCTTTACTGGTTCAGTCAGATCTCTCCTGTCTCTGCTCGGGAAAGAACATTTTCTTGTAGGGTGGTAGCCATTGTTGATACAGTGTAAAGGCATAATTTATTCTCAGTTTTGTGACCACAGAGATGAGGTAATCACTTTCTTCCTTGAAACCATTCCTTGGTTTGAGGAATGCAAATTCCTCAAAAGTTTGAGGAAGCAAATCCTGTGCTCTGCCCCTGAGTTGCTCTTGCTGCCAGCACACACCTTCCATACAGGTCCTAGAAGTCGGAAAGTGGAGAGGAGGGCTTTCGGTTCTCAGCCGTGTCGGTCTCAGGACCGCAACTCTTAAAAGTTTTCGATGCCCAAAGAGCCGTTGTTTCTATAGCTTGTACCTGTCAGAAATTACTGTATCAGAAATTAATGCGGAGGTACTTAAAAAACGTGTTTATTCATTTATAACAATAATAAACCCATTGCACGTTAACAAATGCCATTTTTTAATAAAAAAAAATCATTGTCTTCCAACAACAGTTAATTAACGAGAAGAACACCGTTTGATGTTTTGCATCTCTCTTTACTACCTGGCTTAAGCAACAGTGAGCTTCTCCCACCACTCTGGCTTTCCAGCTGTGGTGGCATCACATAGCATGTGGGCCCTGGGAAAGCCCCTGCGCCCCTCTGAAGGCACGCGTGAAACAGACCTGTAACATCTTCATGTTGTGATGAAAGTGGTTCTGACACTTGGCTTCTGGGGACTTTTCAGAAGTCCTCCAGCCACACTTGGAAGAGCACTGCCCTGCCCTTGCAGCGTCTCTAGGCATGCTGCTCCTTAAACTTCTAAGTGTTTTTCTCTGCGTGGTGGGGAAAATGGGAATTGGAGTTGAAACTGCAAACATTTTTAATACCGTTTTCTGGACTTCCTCCCATTTTTATTTGAAATCGTTTTAATAATGATGAAATGGGTGAATATCTCCTCGAAGGACATTACTAGTTCAAATGTGAGGGTATGGATGTTTATTTTGGAATCATTTACAATTCTGACCACTTTGAAATTGTGTCATTGCTTTGGGGGACTATCAAATAGCTATTTAAAATTTTTTTTAAATACTTGGTGGAGGAAAAGTTCAAAATGAATAGTTTCTTTTCTCTCATGTTTAGAGTTAACATTTTAGCTATAGTTAACTTTTTTTTAATGAAAAGTGGATTCCTCTCACTACCCTCCAGGAAGGCTGCGGTTACAATTAAAGGGATGTGTTTACTGCTTAAGAAAGAGGTTTGCGATGGTTTCCCCACCAATGCCTTTTTATACCTTGTTCAGTTTTAAAGAGAGCACTTTCTGTTGCTTCTCACTTGAACAAAATGTTTTGAAATTCTGTTGAAGTGACTTTCTGAAAGATGGTTTGCTGTAATTAGTCACCACCAACTCTGGCTGTGTGTCTGCTGTTGTCTGCATACTGTAAAACGTTCTTTTTTGAGAGAATACTCCATTTCCACCCCCAGGCGGGCCCTTGGCCTTGCTTCCTGGGCCTTCTTCACCCATATGTTTGTGTTCCTTCATTGAACTTGTGTGCAGAATGCCTCACCTCATCTTTGGCCTCCAATGACAGACTGACGTCTATCAGAAAATTAATTCCTAGGAGACCGTTGTGAAGAGGATCCGTTTTTTAAAAAGTAATGACTTCCAAATAATGTGTCATGGAGTGTGGTTTATTGAGCCCTTTCCACGTATGAGCCACTTGCCAAGTGCTGTTCATGTAGCACGCGATCCCGAAAGTGGGTGCGGGGAGCAGCGCACAGGGCGCGTTAAGCTGACAGCAGGGCTGGTGCTCTGGGGAGCGAGTGCTTCATTGCTGGATTGAAAGGCTGTCAGATTCGTGAGCAGGTAGCCTTTAAAAAGATTAAAAAAAAAAAAATTCCAAGAGCGTTCATTTCTATATCCCATATACCTTAATACAACTTACTTAATTTGGGTTCCGTTCAGAATTTGATGAAATCAGCATACTTTACAAATCTCTAGGCTTTTGAGTAAACTTTACAAGTAAATTAATGAGGTCATTAGTGGAGCTTGTTTTAAACTGAAGAGGCATCTGAAGGAGCAGAGCGATTCCTGTTTTATGAAGCATTCCAACGTGTATTGCTAAGGTTTGTGCCCTAGACAGTTTTAACATACTTTCTAAAGGATGCTGTTACTGAAATTTATGTAAGATTAGCCTGTTACGTTAAATTCATCCTCACTCGTTAAAGTTTTCTTTGAATTTTTAACACATTTTAATATATGACCAAGAATTGGCAGTACTGTGCTGGTGAGACTTCTTCCAGTCTCCTGAGCAAGTGCCCTGTTCTGCACTGTTGGCTGATACTTGTGGTGGAAATCGACTCACTGTGGCTGCCGCCACCTCTCCGTCTGATGGCACAGGCTTGGGCGTTAGATGGACACACGGCCGGCACCCAGGCCTTTGCAAGCCGGCTCCAGCTCAGCACTCCCAGTGCACAGCCCGCCCGGTAAATCCGCTGGTGATCGTGTCCATTGTTGAGAGAGGCTTTGTTTTCTGTTGTGAACTCAGCAAGCGCACGGACACTCGCTTGCGTGTAGAAATGTTCGGGGCCCTGACGCATTTCATCTGGAAAGACCCCAGTATTGTGAACCCTGGTGTTAAAAGTCCAGTTACTGTGCGGTGGAGGGGCCTGCGCATCCATGGCGTGCACTCCGAATTCCGTCTGTGGTCTGTGTGACCGGCACAGTGTCCTAACAACTTGGACGTTGAGTAGTCTTGAAGGGCACGCGTTTTCCGGGCGGTCATTAGCCTGCTCCCCCCAATTCCTTAGTCTCAAACGTGCAAATGGGTTTTAAGACCTTTAAAGTGGCAGATTCTATGTAAGAGGTGATCTTGCACCGCCTTGCTGTTCGGAATTTGGAGTCCTGTAGGATTTGAATTTGTGGTGTTCCTTTCCAATGAAGACTTTTGCCAACAGTGTGTTTCTTTTCTAACTTGTGGCCTCTATATTTTCTACTTATTTTATGCCCCGGGATCAGAATTCAACATGTATTTGAATGTATTTTTGAAACCTGTGCTTGTCCAACTCAAAGGGCTGTGGAGTTTAATGAAAAGAGAATGTTGTGACTCAGGCTTTTGTAAAAAGGAAACGTGATCTTGGATAAAACATTTAATTAAGCGATGAAAATGCCCGTATTTTCATTGGTTCTCTGGAATCTTGAGTACGTGTCATCCTGGCTACAGTGTAAGCAACGAGAGTTAAGATTTAAAGTCTAAATTCTCAACATTGTCCCTCAATCTTGAGTGGAGAGCTAGAGGAAGCACACACCCAAGGAGCCTTCTAATTTTGACTAAATGACCATGAAGTAAAAGGCAGCAAAGGATGTAAACTGATGCTGTATAGTCAATGTTTCGTAGAACGTTGTGGGTACAATCAGGTTTTTTAAAGACTTTAACTTGTTTTATATGTTATAATACATGCTTATGATTTTTAAAAATTATGCAATATATATAAAGGGTATAAAGTGAAAAATTACATCTCGTCTCCTTCCTCTGACTTCATTCCCACACCACAGGGGAATATCGTTTCTTGTATTCTTGTATAGTCTTTGAGAAATGTTATCATTTATTTCATATGCCTCTATTTACATATATACTCCTCGCTGTCCTCCCTTATTTTAAGTGTACAATTTTGTAACTTGGTTCTTTTTATTTAATTTGGTTATCTTTACATATTAGCACCTCCAGCTCTAACACATTATTTCAATGGCTTCAGGGTTTCATTATATGGATATCCCTTTTGAAGAGTATTTGTATAGATTTTTCTACTAAAAACATTATTAAATTGAGAATATCCTTGTGCATATATGAAGATACGTCTTGACTCTGCCT
This sequence comes from Crocuta crocuta, assembly GCF_008692635.1. NCBI lineage: Eukaryota > Metazoa > Chordata > Mammalia > Carnivora > Hyaenidae > Crocuta > Crocuta crocuta. Next base: position 442,144 of record NW_027529538.1, read on the forward strand.
GACTGGAAACTCAATAAAACAGACCTCATTCAATTTTGAGGCTTGCCAGCTGTTTATTATCTTGTGCTTCCATGTAGGAAATTCNCTTCAGATATTTGAAAAATCGTATGCTTTTTAATTGAACTTTGAAGGTTGTCTTGCAGTCAGTTCTTTGAAAGATTGTGCACGTTCATACCCATTTTGCACCTTAAGTTTTCCATTGTCCCTGCCCACGACTCCAAAAGTTTCTACAAGTGTGTTTTGGGGCTATTTTCTGTTACTACTTGTTGGTATTGTACCGTTCCTTATACATTGATTTCGAATATACTTTATATTTAAGGAGAAAAGATACAAGTTTACTATAGCAAAGCCTATTTTGGCACAACCGCATATTTATTCTTCAAAATGAGTACCCCTTTGCCTTAGAAAAGACTTAGGTAATAGCTGGCAGTTCTGATTCTTATTCCTCAAAAGGTCGGATAGAATCCAGAGAATTTCTTAACATGCATTTACCGTTAGTCAAGACAGGATTTGCTTCCTGGAATTGTTTGTTTATGAGGAATGGTATCAGCTCTACTGACTGGTGGCCAAGGTGCCATAGCACCTTCAGGCTCAGCCTGGGGAGGGGAGAAGACTTTGTGAGAAGTCTGAAAGAAAGGAGACCCTTTTAGCCAGCCAGGCAGGTCTTGGAAGGTGTGTTAATATGTCAACATTTATGAAGAGTGATGCAGGAGATGGTTTTAGGTGTTGGATGAAAACACAGGCCGATTTCAGTGTCCATCTCTAAAACCCTTTAGTAGATAAATTTGGTTAGTAAGTTTCTGTTCATTGTGAAACATTGTTGGAAGAAGTTTTTCAAAATAAAGACTCCTCAGTTTGTGTACCATTTGGGAGTAGCCTCTTTAATTGTTGCATAGTATGTATTTTCTGCAAAACAGCTCCTGCGTCTACGTCCAACTTAAATTTTTTCTATTAATTACACATTAATGTTTCTCACTTTTTTGTCTACACATTGGGAAATTTTTATGTTAGCTCACTTGTTTTTTAAGTTTACTTATTTTTGAGAGAGAGGGTGCTCAGGAGGGGCAGAGAGAGAAGGAGAGAAAGAGAATCCCAAGCAGGCCCTGCATTGTCAGCACAGAGCCAGATGTGGGGCTTGAACCCACAAACTGTGAGATCATGACTTGAGCCGAAATCAAGAGTCAGACGCTTAACTGACTGTGCCACTCGGATGCCCTGCAAAACATCTTTTTAAAAGCACTTGTTTTTAACAACTTTTTTCCCCCAATGACATTTTTTTCTTTGAGATACATGTTGATCTAGCTTGGTTTTAAGAGGTAGTTATTATAATTAGGTTTCACCTACTCTATTACCTACGGAAATACAACACTAAATCGTGAACTACTTCCCAGCTCTTTACACCCCAATCTTCATGGTAGTCGTGACTATTATTTGTTTCGTATCCATCCTGACCATTCTATACATTTCTGTTGTTTAAATTGTTTTCATTAACCATCACCAGAACCCAGAAGAAAGAGAATTGGTATTTCCTTAGAATTGACTACCACTATCCCTTCCCTTCCTCCTGGGGGAAAACCAATGTTTATTTTAGGCTCATTTAATGAGAAAAGATTAAAATTCTTTTTGTACTCCCTCCCCTCCCCCCTTTTAATGGCATGCTAACAATCTTTACTGAACTTGATTTGGGATCTGCGAAAAGAAATCACCTAGAATCCTTTCCTGTGTTCAGTTCTTAGGTTCTGCCAGTAACTGGCATTTGGGCCTGTGATTTAGATCCTTCAGTTCCTCAACTTTAAAATGAGATCTCTTCCAAATGGTGAAGTAGGATTCCCCTCAGCCTTGAAATACATGGTTAAATTAGTAATTAACCTCGGGAACTGGAATTAAGTGTTTTGGGATAATAGCTGTTGAACTGGTGTTTTGGTAGATTCAAAATACCAGCTATCAGCATCATACAGTCTAATATTATGGCCACTATTTGTCAATTTTGTGACATGCATCTCACATAGTTGATCTCACTGGTCACAGCAACTGTTTTCTGGCAGTATTGGGAACTGAAAAGTGGACATTCAGGTGTTTACTTGGCCAAGGTTATAGTTAGTAAGTGGCAGGAATACAATTCTATCTGGCTTTAAAATTCACCCTGTCTCCTATATTCATAACTTCATATTGAAGTTTCTGGTTCCAGCAGTTTTAATAAGAGAGTCAGTTTTTTAAAAACCCATTTCACAAACATTAATGTAAGTTAAAAAAAAAAAAAAAGAAAAGGGGCGCCTGGGTGGCTTAGTTGGTTAAGCGTCCGACTTTCATCGCTTAGGTCATGATCTCGCAGTTCGTGGGTTCCGGCCCCGCGTCAGGCTCTGTGCTGACTGCCAGCTCAGAGCCTGGAGCCTGTTTCGGTGTCTGTGACTCCCTCTCTCTGACCCTCCCCTGCTCATGCTGTCTCTCTCTCTCCTAGATATAAATAAAAACATTTTTTTAAAAAACGAAAAGAAAAGCCTTACCCAATTTTGGATTTTTTTCCCTTCCATATTTGCTTCTTGCCCATAGCAAATGTTGCATTGTGATTATAGCCAGTTAATTTTTAAGATATTTTCCTACAACTATTTTCTTCCAAACTGGAAATACGCTATTTTTTCTGCTTGTAAAAATAATACACCTATTGTAAAAAATCTGAAAATATAGAAAAAATTTTTAAAAAACCCTTTAATCTTGTGTAGATATATTGTAAGTACTTCTGGATTCCATTCCATGTAGAAGTAAATAGAGACCTCTTCCAGAGTGGAATCATGCTATTTTATAATCTTTTCCTTAATGTATCATGGCTTTCTTTCAACTTCAAATATAGATCTACGTTCTGTGCCAATGATGTTTCATTATGTGGGGTTCTCATCTCTGTGGTGAACATTGAGATTGTTTCTAATTTTTCAACATTAGAAATTTTACCTACATTTTTACACACTTAGGATTGGCACCGTTTTCTTAGAAATGGAATTACTGAGGGAACAATGTGTATCTTGGTCATTTATCATTTTTCATAATGTTAAGCAAATATCTTGCTGTGTGTTATTTTTCATTTGTGTTAGTTTTTGGAATAATTTCTTACAAAATCACACTCATGGCTTAGAAGGATTAACATTTTATCCTCTCAACTAAATTGCTATTTAAAGGGGTTGATTTAATTTTTACAAATACCAAAAAGGCACGTGGTGCATTTTTACTTCCATATCCAGTTGCCGGAGGGAATTCTTTTTAATGATTGTTAATTTAGGGAATATGAAATAATGCCTTATCTTATTTTCCTTTTTTGATTACTGGTGAAGTTGATTTTCTTCATGATATCCTAGCTGCATTTTTCTCATTTATGGATTGTTTTCAAAATTAATTTTAAAATATTAATTAGGTCACCTAAATTTATATTTTTATTCATCACATTATATATTTGGGGATTACAGAGGCACAGAGGAGAACCTTTCTCATGCTAATGATGTCATTTAATTTAGAATGAATAATCTCATCAGTAATGGGATTTCAAATTTAGATAACTGCTAAGGTTCCTTCTAGTTCCACAATTTTTTTTTTTTTTAATCAGAGAAGAGGATTACTTCTTTAGATCCTCTAATTGAACTGGTCATCATTATTCAGGCTCACAAATGCATCTTTTCTCCCTTCCCTGCATTTGGTACATGCAGACATGGCTATTTTGGGGGTATATCAGTTTCACTATGATGTGGCTGGTGTAGATGTTTATTTTCTGCTTGGAATTTGATGGGCCTCGAGTTTAGATTACTGTTCTTACCAGTTCTGCAAGTTTCTCCATCATTCTGTCTTTAAATGTTACCTCTGCCATATGGTCTTCTATAGTAACTTTTAAGGTTTAAGATTTTGAAAGAACTGAATAAAATCCTGTGTAATCCTAGAAGAATTTTTAAACATTAAAATTGTTATGATTATAAATAACAATTCAGACTAGATTTCCATGAAATTATCACAGAAGAATGTTATGTATGTATAGAACACATTAGTTATGATTTTAGAACAATACAGTTCCTTTCAAGCCTTATTTTCAGTTAGCTATGAAACATACTTGAGTTACTCAGAGAAGTGAGGAGATACCACGTCTTCCAGAGAAATCCAACATCCTAAACTATGGGGATTTTAGAAGAGAGAAACTTCAAAATCCAGAGCCATTCAGAAACTTGCAGTGTTTTGACCTTCTTCTATTTAGACATGACACCTTCAAAATGCATAACAGTTTTGATTTTTTAAAAAATATTTTTTGGCGCCTGGGTGACTCAGTTGGTTAAGTGTCTGACTTCGGCTCAGGTCATGATCTCATGGTTCGTGGGTTCGAGCCCTGCGTCGGGCTCTGTGCTCAGAGCCTTTCAGATTCTGTGTCTCTCTGACCCTCCCCTGCTTATGCTGTCTCTCTCTCAGAAATAAATAAAACATTAAAAAATGTTTTAAATACATCATTTAAAAATATTTTTGAAGTTTATTTTGAGAGAGAGAGGCAGTGCGAGTTGGGGAGGACAGGGAGGTGGGGGGAGAGAGAGAGAGAGAGAGAGAGAACCAAGCAGGCTCAGTGCTGACAGTGCAGAGCCCAACACGGGGCTTGAACTTACAAAACCACAAGATCATGATCTGAGCCAAAACCAAGAGTCTGTCTGACACTTAACTACTAAGCCACTCAGATGCTCCAACAATTTTGACTTTTTAAGTGATGTTTGAGAATGAAAAGAAGCTATGCCTGATGACCTTGTCATAGTAGCTTCCGTTGAGTGTTACTTTGGTGCCACTTGGCTAATGATTTTTAAACATTGTTTTCTATAATCCTCACAAGCTTGTATGCAGGAACGACTTCCATTTTACCAGACAAAACAGGCTTAGAGATAGCAGTTTACTTGCTCAAGTAAAGTGAATGGCAGAATGGAGCTTTGAACCCAGCTCTGACTCAAAGCAGATGCTCAGAACCACTTCACCATGCCCAGAAGGAGCCCATCGTCTAGACCGCGGAGGGAAGAGGGAGACTGATGGATAATAATCTTTGCAAATCAAGGGCAGGGACAAGGGGCTCTGGAGAGTAGGAAAGGTCTCAACCCTGCCCATTGTAGACTTAACCAAGGAGCAGTAGCCTTGCAGACAGAATCTAAGACTGAGGGGTAGGGATGAGCAGAAGCCGAAGGAAGCCGGAGGAAGAGGGGTTGGTAGTGTGGGCGCTCCATAATGATGGGAAAGGAGTTATTACAAACACCTTGGCCAGTTATTCCCCAGGGCATTAGAGCATTAGATGGATGGGGTTTAGGGGGGAAGGGGGTGTAGAAATACTTTCCTTTGCAATGTAGTATTAATTTGGAATACTCTAAAGCATACATATTGCACCTATTGCATTAAAGATGATCATAGTCATTTGCTCCTCAGAGTACTGGCTGGAGACCTCGCCCAGATGTTGGCCGGAAGCTGGTTAGGCCTGCAGAATCTTACCCCACAGTAGTCGGTCAGCATCTACCTTTTAACAAATCTTGAGATTTGTACACATATAGAAGAGATCAAAATGCACTGATTTAGGACCTTCCTATGTTAGGTAAATAATTTTTGTATCTAGCTTTTTTTACATCTGTATACATTAAAGAAAATTTTTTTTAATGTTTTATTTATTTCTGAGAGAGACAGCGTGAGCAGGGGAGGGTCAGAGAGAGAGGGAGATACAGAATCCGAAGCAGGCTCCAGGATCTGAGCTGGCTGTCAGCACAGAGCCTGACACAGGGCTCGAACCCATGAACAGTGAGATCATGACCTGAGTCGAAGTCGGACGCTTAACTGACTGAGCCACCCAGGCGCCCCAATCTGTATACATTTTTTATGCTAAGATTGCTCTGGAGAATCTTAAAAAGATAGATTTAAGAAAAGCTCACCAGAAGAAATTATGTAAAAGCACCTTGGAATTAAGTTTCCTCTTAATTCAGGAAATTCAATATATTAAAGCTTAATATATTAAGTTCATATATTATTAAATATGAAAACCTAATTCAGTTTTCAATATATTTCTAGGAACTAGGAGTCAGGGCATAAGGTATTTTATTTCTTGAAAAAGGACTTAGTATAGACATATGCCAGTGTTGACCTCCGAACACAGAAGGGCAGTAGCTGATGCTATAAAATGGAGGCGTGTGTGAAAGGGACTTTCTCTTCAGAGAGTGTTTGAGGAAGAGGAGAATTTGAAGGCTCCAGGTTTCACTGTCACCTGACGCCAGGTGGCGGAAGGGGAAGGAGGCTCTGCAGATGACAGAACGCAAGCACCGAAGGACACCCGAAGTGTTTCGGGGTGGTGGCAGCTGAACCATGCCAGTCCCCATTGGAGTGGAGTGGGTGGTGATGATGTGCGTGTCACCTCCCCTGCTGGCCAAGGTGTGGCCGAGGTGTGGCCGAGGTGTGGCCAAGGTATAGCCCGGGCTGGCTGGAGACACACAGTGCTTCCTATGACGACTTTAAAGAAATGGTTTTACTTTTCTTGTACCCCAACCATTTACCTTTGAACATTTAAAAGGAGTCACGTGACAGATGTATTGTTTACATTTTTTACAAAAGGAAAATCTGTTCATTGAACCATACCTTACAAGAGACCCTCAACATCCAAAAACTAACCTCATCACCCCAACATCATCAATATCAACATTTGTGTGTAGAGTTTTCCCAATCATGATTGTGGGGTTTTTGTTGATATACAACTTATGTAAATATGGTATGATCTGCTCTTACATTTTAATAATTGACAAATACTTTTCCTCATCATTAATGGTATATAGAGTCTTTTTTTAAATTTTTTTAACATTTATTTATTTTTGAGAGACAGAGCGTGAGCAGGGGAGGTCAGAAGGAGAGGGAGACGCAGAATCTGATGCAGGCTCCAGGCTCTGAGCTGTCAGCACAGAGCCCGATGTGGGGTTCGAACTCACGAACCGTGAGATCATGATGTGAGCTGAAGTCGGCCACTTAACTGACTGAGCCACCCAGGCACCCCTGTAAAGCCATTTTTAATGGGGAAGGTATCTCTTTAGACCATAAATTTCTTAACTAGTTCTGTAGGTTAGGGATCCACACACTTTACTTACAAGGGGCCAGAGAGTACATGTTTAGACTTTGCAGGCCACGTGATCTCTGTCCCAACCACTGGGTGTTGCTTCAGTAAAGCAAAAGCTGCCTTGTATAAATGGATGAGCTGTGTCCAAGTGAAGGGAGACTTACAAAGCCAGGTGAGCAGGCTACAGTTTGCCCACTGCCCACTACAGTTAGTGTTCCCTAATCACGGACCAAATTTCAGCATCTTTGCTCAACTGCAGTTCCATAAATTAATCTCTGGAATGGATATTGGGGATGCGTATATTCCAAATAGGAAAAACATTCCTTTACTAAACAGTTAAGAAACATGCTAAGGATGTGAATAGACAAATGCCCCACCTCCCAAAAAGGAACTAGAACCTGCAGATAAGACTCAGGGAAATAGCTTTTCCAGCAGTTTAAATACAATTTAGACAATAAGATACCGTCTTCTGCTTATAATAATTTTAAGACTACTTTAAAATCCCCCATCAGTAAGGACCAAGCAAAATGAACAATTACATCCTCGTGGTAAGAACATAAACTTGGTAAAAATCTCTTGAAAGGCAACTTGGCAACATGAAATAAGATCCTTGAAAAGATCAATCCTGGTAAGCCTACTCCTGGAAATCTTTTTTTTTTTAACTTTTTTTTTTTTAATTTCTTAACATTTATTTATTTTTGAGACCCGGAGAGCAACAGCATGAGCAGGGGTGGGGAAAAGAGAGGGAGACACAGACTCCGAAGCAGGTTCCAGGCTCTGAGCTGTCAGCACAGAGCCTGATGCAGGGCTTGAACCCATGAACCACGAGATTATGACCCAAGCCGAAGTCGGACGCCTAACCGACTGAGCCACCCCGGTGCCCCATCCTGGAAATCTTTTCAAAGGTAACACTATATATACACATAGATTTATATATAAGGATATTTATACTAATGCAAACTGGAAACACACTAGGGGGATGTTTAGTAAATTATTGCATATCTACATTATGGAATACATTTTAGGTATTTAAAATCTAGTTTTCCCCATATTTAATGTCATGTGGTTCAATTTATATACATAGGCTGTCTTAGTTCAGGATGCTATAACAGAATTCTTTCTAATTGCTTTATCATTTGAAAAAGTCACATGACCAGTTCACAAATGAAGAGCTTAACAGGTGACTGAATTTCATGACAGCTGAGAAATTATTTTCCTATAATAAAATCTAAACGCATTTGGCACTTTTTTTGTTACTATCTATTTAAGCGTTGTTCAAGCTTTTAGCACATCTCACTTATCTTTTTATGATTAACTGTGGCTAGAACTTAATTTTCTGAATATCAATTCATAAAGAACCGTTGAACTGGAAAGACAAAAATATGCTTATATATGAGTCCAAACTTGGTATAACATAGTGTGTAAAACATACCTTTTTGTACTTTAAACCATTTGGAGCAAACTCTTAAAACTCAACATTACCCAACTAAAACACGAGCCAAAGATCTGAGCAAACATTTCTCCAATGAAAATATACAAATATCCAATAAGCACATGGAAAAGAAGTTCAACATCACCAGTCATTAGGGATATACAAATCAAACCACAATGGGATGCCACTTCATACCTACTGGACTGACTATAATAACAAAGATGAACCATAGTCATTGTCAGAGAGGAGGGGACACTGAAACCCTCATATGCTGCTGGTGGGAATCCATAATGATGCAGTGGCTTTGGAAAATATTTTAGCAGCTCTTCAAAAAAGTTCGGCATAACTATCATATGACCCAGCAATTCCACTGCTAAGTGTATGTATACTCAAGAGAAACAAAAGCATGTCTACACAAAACCTTGTATACAAACGTTCATAGCAGCATTATTCCAAAGAGCTAAAAGGTAGATACCACCCACATGCCCATCAACTGATCAGTGGATAAATAAAATGTGGCACAACCAGACAATGGAATAGTTTTCAGCCGTAGGAAGGACGTACTGATTCGTGCCGTCACATGGATGAACCGGGGAAACATTATGCTACGTGAAGAGAGCCAGGCACAAACCCTGTTTATGATTCATTTAGATGAAGTGTTCAGAACAGACAAATCCACAGAGACAGTAGCATAGAGTTACCAGGGCTGGAAGGAGGGAAGAATGGGAACGGAAAATGACCCCTAAAGGGTGTAGGGTCTTTTTGGAGTGATAAAAATATTCTGACATCAAATAGTGAATTTTGTGAATATACTGAAAACCATTGAATTACATACTTTATTTTTTTTTAAATTTTTAAAGTTTATCTTTCAGAAAGAGAGAGACAAAGCATGATGAGCAGGGGAGGGGCAGAGAGAGAGGAGACACAGCATCTGAAGCAGGCTCCAGGCTCTGAGCTGTCAGCACAGAGCCCGGCATGGGGATCAAACTCACGAACTGCGTGCGAGATCACGATCTGAGCCAAGGTTGGACGCTTAACCGACTGAGCCACCCAGGCGCCCCTGAATTATATGCTTTAAAAGGTACATTTTATGGTATGTGAATTATATCTCAATTACAAATTTAAAACAAAAAAACCCCACAACAATCCTATGTATGGATATGTTATTCAAATACTTAACCACTCTAATGGACTAGAAGACTTCATCTGAATCCATAATGCCAAACCAGTGCCTACTAGGCACTCATTTTTTTCTTTGCATGATTAAACAAGTGAACTAAATACATACATTATCCTAAATTGAATTCCTTTGACTCATTTCCCAGGGGTGATAAAATTGGGTCCCTATGACTCATCTCTCAGTGTTGATGTGGTTGCTTTCTGCTGGTGATCCCACTGCTTCCCTTCCTAGGTTTAGCTATCAGCCACTCGCCAAATAATATCCACTTGCTCAGATGATGTTATATGAGCAGCCCGGTCCTGACAGAATGTGCACTGGGCACTTTGTTAACCATCATTCTACGATTTCACATAGGACGCCATGTTTGCCTGGATGAAGAGACTAGATGGGATGTTTCTGCAGTGAAAGCATCCGTCTGTCACCATGTCAGGTAATAAAGGCTGAGATGCTGTGGGAGGAGGAAGAGAAAAGGGGCAATGAGAAAGGAAGGGGTGACTAGCACAGGTACCAATGGAAAATGGATCCTGGCCCCAAGTGTAGAAAGAACCCAATAGTTACTTTTCTCTGCTACTTTTATTTATTTTTTTAAATTCCGTTTCATGTTTACTTATTTTGGAGAGAGAGCACGGGCAGGGAAGGGGCAGAGAGAGAGGGAGACACAAACAGACTCTGAAGCAGTCTCCAGGCTCTGAGCTGTCAGCACTGAGCCTGATGTAGGGCTTGAACTCACAGTGAGATCATGACCTAAGCCAAAGTCAGACACTCAACCAACTGAGCCACCCAGGCGCCCCTCTCTGCTACTTTGAAAGTGATAGAGTACTGACATTGCTCAAGTCAAGAAACAGTTGAGTTGTCCTTCAACTATATCCTGATAAATTGGTTTTCCTTGTCCAGAAAGAGTGAACGATGTTAATAGTTACTGCTAAAATATGCAAAGACATCTAGTCATCACCAGCCCGCCATTCGTTCTTGTGTGTCCAGCCATCCACCGTTCCTGGGACTCTGCTGGTATTTGCAGCATGGGAACTAAGAGCACGGGCTGTAGAATCCCTCAAATCTGGATTATAGTTCCAGCTCCACGCCTCGTCAAGCCCTGCGTCTTTGGCAGCTTATTTAGTTTCCCTGGATGCTTCTCCATTTGTAAAATGTGGATCATGATATCTACCTTTTAGGATTGTCATCAGAACTGGGTTAGATTGATGTCTGTGTGTGCTCCATAGGTGTTAGCTATTATTGTATCTTCATTCTTAGAATCGTGGCTCTAGTTTCAAGTTTTTTACTTGTTCAGAATCTAATTTTCTTTTAGGTCCGGCCTATTTTTTAAGAATAAAATTTGCGTCTATATGCTAATATTAATTTACATTGCAATTCTAGCATTACCTGCTTACCCTCTTATTGTGAAAATAAACAGTAAATTTATACACTAATTGTTTACATCAAATTAATAGCCTTTATGTGAGCCTTCAGATCACATAAAAATAACTCCTTTTACACTCTTTAGAGAGGTAATTCTCTGTCTTTACGAGGGAAAAAATGGCCGTTTCGAGAGGGTTGGTGACTCATCGACAGACAGCCAGCTGCCCAGTGGTATGGACAAAACCAGATCACACTGTTTCCCATTCCCACTCAGTGCTCATTCCAAGGCACCAATTCCCATGGTAAGGAAAAGACAAAGAGCGAAACTGGTCACTTGCCCTGAAGGTTTTCCCTTAATGTTGTCTTCAGTCCCCTGTTTGAGCTCCCCAGTGTACATCTTCCCTCTCTCACGCCCTCCTGACCCCGTTCTAGTTCACCAACCTTATGGCACCCAGGCTCTTTCCTGACCTCCAGTTCAAAAGGTTTGGTGGAGCTTCCAGTGTTAATTACAGCCTCCCACACTATAGCCCTACCATCTGGTGAACAATTTCAGAGCTGGTCATTCCTGGGTAAAAATACCCAGCCCCGTAGCCCATGGCTGGCATGGAGAACTGTTTGATGAGATTTTGGTCTTACCTGCTGGCTCCTCGTGGGTTAGCAATGTTCCCCAGGCACCTGTTTTATGTTCCCTTCAGTGGCTCTTAGTTTCCAATTCTTTATTCTGTTCTGTGTCAGAATAACTCAAAGGGAAAAGAATAGTCACTAAGATCCTCCTTGAAAAATAGTTAAAAGCCATTTTGAAGACGTTGGGGTCCAGGTGTTTAGGTGTGGTGCTTTGTTCCTGTCTTGGTCCTGCCAGCAAAACTTTGTACCCCAGGATCAAGAGGCTGATGAATGATCTGAACAAAGGCACTGGGCCCTGGGGCTAGTGTGGCTGGGCGCAGCGTGGCCTGCAGATGTGGCCTGGGTGGTGGGAGGCAGGCAGGACAAAGTCTTCTTTATGGACGCTGAGTGGAAAACTAGTCGCGACACGTGGCTAGAGGGTGTTACGCAAGCTCGACAAGGAATAGACACTTTCCGTACCTCATTCTAAAAGTTTCCTTTTTGGGGCGCCTGGGTGGCTTAGTCGGTTAAGCGTCCAACTTNCACATTTTTTGTAATAAGCCATAAAAGCGACAATAACAATAAAACTCTAGATGAATTGTGGGATGGTTTTAATGTGTTTTTAAAAGAGTATAACCATGATCTCATAATAGCACGGATTAAGAAAAGACATGTCTGCTTTTAAGATGACTTTATTCTGTGAGTTTCTAGCACCCACTCTGGTTACCTCCCAGAAGCTCGGTAAACCCCAGAGGACACTTGAACTTCCCTTATGCAAACCACTGATTTTAATTTGAATGAAATCTGTTGTATTATAACGGGGCTTTTCCTTACTCTGCTGTTTTAGATGACGGGCCTTTTAGAAGTGTTTCAATTCAACATATTCTTAGACGATACGATCGTGCTTTAGGCTTTTGGCTTTGCACTTTTTTGGTGAGTTTGCTGTGAATCATGTCTTTGGCCAGAAGCTTAATGACACAGCCCAATTGTCTACTTTAATGAGAAGGGAAATGTCAGGACTTCTGTGCCTGACCCACACACCTCACATAAGACGCGTTCAATACCCATCACCACTGGCCTTATAAATGGCTTTAAATGGATTGTTGGTGACAGGACCACCTGTTTTCAAACCCTGGGAAGAGGGTGAAGTCATTCACGCATCAAATATTCATTGATGCCTTACACAGTGAAAGCCTGAGAATGCAACACCAAGCACAAGGGTCCCTGCCCTCAAGAACCTCAAGGTCTCCTACACAGGCACGTGCAGACTGCATGAAGTTTCCAGTAAGATCATGTAGAAGGCAGGTGCTCGCACGGGTGAGGGAGTAACTGACTCTGACCCGGGAGGAGGAGAGATGCTCAAAGAAAGCCTCACAGAGCTTCCTTTTATTAACACAGTGGGTCTTTCCTGAGTATATGCCAGCACTGCCATGAGCAGCAGCAACACAGCCCTGAGGGTGTAGATACACAGCCAGAGTTCAATTCTCATTGAGAGGGAGAGAAAAAAATAAGTAAGGGCCAAGTGACACACAAAAATTGTGTTTTCCTTTTCCTTAGGTGTTTATAGGTGTTTTTTTCTTAGGCGTTTCTTAGGTGCTTATTAACAACCTAAGAGCTGCTTCCGATCCAGTGACCAGAGACAATCACTCTGGGGGGTGAGGTGAGATTTGATCTCAGAACCTCAAAGCAAAATGGAAGACTCTTTCTGGCAAGGCAAATGTCCAGTTCTGAGCTTCCTGGTGCAGTTAGGGAACCAAGTGACCTCTGCAGGAAGACCTCAGGGCTTTCCCGCACCCCCTGGAGCACAGCTGTGGTCTACCTGCTCCCTTTGGTTCTCTGGGCAGAGGAAAGGGCCAACCAGTGTGTGCTGGGAAGCACCTCTTCTCCAGGGTTTTTGGACTCCAGTCCAGTCTCCTTGCTCTCTGGGTCACATGTAGTCCTGACACATGTACCACGTGACTCAAAGCCAAGTTTCAAAGACGAGAAATGGAGTCCGTCAGAGTCTTGGGCGCTGTGAAGGAGGCAGTAGGGCGTTCAAACAAAAGATTCAGGAAACAATGTCTTTGCAATTCGTGGCAGGGACTAAAGATGAAAATCAAGGGGCGCCTGGGTGGTTCGGTTGGCTAAGCCTCTGACTTTGGCTCAGGTCATGATCTCACCGGTTTGTGAATTCGAGCCTCACGTTGGGCTCTGTGTGGTCAGTGTGGAGCCCACTTCAGATCCCGTCTCCTTCTCTTTCTGTCCCTCCCTGGCTCGTGCTTTCTCTGTCTCAAAAATAAAAACATCAAAAAAATTTTTTTAAAGATGAAAATCAAAATTTCAACCATGAAAGGGGTTCACCAGCAGCCAGGGCCGGGGCTGCTTGCTTGGAGTGAAGGCTGACATAAAAATCCAAATCTTTTGAGGATCTATACATGGTAATTGGCAGAAAACATCATAGAACAAAATGTATCAATTCCTTTCTTTGAAAATGGTGCTGAAGGCAAATGTTGAGGTTTACATCCTTTCTCTGTGGCCCTGCTGGGTCAGCCCCATGGAGCTCGAGGGGCCTGGGATTGGGCCCATCTCAGTGCAGCTATGATCATAAGGGACACGACTCTGACAATAGGGGATGTTCTTCCCAACAAGGGTTTCTTTATTTAGCTTGCATGAAATCTATGGAGCACAAAAGGTCCTTTCATAACAAGACAACACATAAAAGTAAAAAAAAAAAAAATGTTAACCATCAATGTATGGTCCATTATCCTATCTGTGCACTTGACTTTCAGCAAGCTGGGCACGAGACTACAGTGGAAACGCATGTAATATGTGGGCACGATGCAAGCCAGGCGCTGAAGTCGGAGGCAAGCACTTCAGAAAAACAAGAATAAATGAGTAGCTGCGATTCCATTTCTGGTCTGTTCCACGTGGGAATTGACCCCAGCAGCCTGGCTGTCTCTTGCTTTCCTAGTTCTTGTTCACAGCAGTAGCAGGGGCTTTTAAAATGATCGATTTGTGATGCAACAGAGGGGAGAGTATCAAATTCCAGCCCCTGAGTGCCCACGACTGACTTCCGTGTCGTGGGATGAGAAATGGGGAGACTCAGAGGAAAGTCTGACCAGCGGGCAAGCACCAGCTGGGTGCGTTCTACCAGAGGGGGACGGGCCGCCCGGCGGGGCACTGCGTCTTCCAGGTCTTTCTGCGGATGGCATTCCTTCCCACAGCCACCACCGCCACTGCCGCAGCCACGACAGCCACAGCACCTCATGGCGTCAGCAGAGAGGACTTGGGAGAGGTGAGGACGGAGACTCTGGGGTGAGGGAGGTCTGATGTTTGCCTCTGCCCGGGGACCCTTAAATACTGGATCTGGGGGGTTCACACAACAGAGTACTCACTCCCCCTCCTTGTTTTGACCCAGGGGGTATTTATTTCCTGTTACTTCCTCATGAGTACACACGACTTAATTTTCTTTCAATTTCAGATAAATTCCCTTTGATTTCAAAAGTGGAATCAAAGCTGAAATAGATAAGAGAACACTGCTCCCCCTCAGAACGTCTGCCTGTGAGTGCAATTCTTTTTCTTTTTTTCAAGAGAGCACAAGTGAGAGAGGGACAGAGAAAGAGAGAATTAGCAAGAGAGAGAGAGAGAGAGAGAGGAAGAGGATCCCACGAAGCCTCCATGCTTGGCATACAGCCTAACAAAGGGCTTGATCTCATGACTGTGAAATCCTCACCTGAGTCAAAATCAAGAATCAGATGCTTAATCAACTCAGCCACCTAGGCACCACTCAAGTATAATTTCTTTGGTTAATATTAGATGATCTAAACCATGGACATTCATCTTTCTCTCTTCTACAGATCTTAGCCTCCCAGAGGAGAGCTACCTGACTGGCATTTTGTCTTACCTTTTATCTTATCTTAATTATATGTATTTTATGTACATTATCTCATCTAACTGCTCTTTAAAAGTCCATGAATTTGGTATATAGAGTCTCTATTCAAATGGGCTATATAGTCGAATAACCTAAGATGAGCCATACAGTGTGTCTCCATTTGGGAAACTGACACTGACATAGCAGAGGTAATTAGAAGTCCTGGAGAAAAAAAAAATGAAAAGAAAACAAATCAATTTTCAGCAATAAAAGAATTTCTTACACATCAGATAGAAAATGTAATTTGAAAAATCCATTCAAGGGTGCCTGGGTAGCTCCACTGGTTAAGTGTCCAACTCTTGACTTTGGCTCAGGTCATGATCTCAGTCATAGATCCAGCCCTGTGTCAGGCTCTGCAATGACAGTGTGGAACCTGCTTGGGATTCTCTCTGTCTCTCTCTCTCTCTGCCCTTCCCTGCTCACATGCTTTCTCTTTCTCTCTCAAAACAAAGAAACATTAAAAAAAACATTCAAAATAGCAATATAATTATAACAGTTCTTAAACCTGATGACACACAAGATCTTTAGAAAGAAAATTATTAAATTGTGTTGAAGGAAATATAAGAGGAAATAAACGGAGAAATGTACAAGTTTATGGATGGGAATTCTCAATATCTAAATGATGTTATGATGGTCAATTTCCTGTATCCCCTTGCTTGGGCTAAAGGATGTCCAGATATCTGATAAGTCATCTTTTTCTGAGTATGTCTGTGAGGGTGTTTCTGAGAGAGATTAGCATTTAGACCATCACACTGAGTGAAGAAGATGGCCTCGTCAATGTGTGTAGGCATTATGCAATCCACTGAAGATGTGGATAGAACAAAAAGACAGAAGAAGGGTATGGGGAATAAGCTTAGGAATTCCAGAACTTGCACCAATGGGTTAATGAGGCATAAAGGAATAAAAGCCACAGGATGAACGCATCCAAGATGAGGTAAACAAGATTAGGTATTCAGGGCAGAAATGCCCCCAATTTAGAACAATAGCAGAAAGCTGCTTTCACAGGAAGGAAGACCAAAATAGGTAAACAGGGGTATAGACTGCAGCATGGCGAAGTTGTCCTGAGCAGAGCTAATTAGTAAAAGAAAGGTGCCTTGTTGACCCTGAGGTAGCATGCTCTGTCTGTCTTGTCCCCCTAAGCTAGCTAAAATAAACAGACGTGGCGCCTCATGTCTGCGGTAAACCACCATCTGCCCAGCACCAGGACTTCCTTTTGTATTGACCCAAACCCCTAACACCGCATATCTTCAAACCTCCCTTTCTCTCACACCCATGAGTTAATGCTCACAGTTTCATTGTCTCTTTGTGCACGTCCATGGGGCTTGTAAGCCTTCTGATCCTAATAAAAACAGAGCAAGGACCCTTACTCAGGGCTCTTATCTCCACCTGGACATTAGCCTCTCTCACATTTCAGTCCTGCATCCATATGCTCTCTTGCTGGACAAGATAGAACCCCAGACCTAGGGTCTACGACAGAAGGGTAAATTTGCTCTTTAGTTGAGCTGGGACATCCATCTTCTTCTGCCCTCATACGTCAGAGCATCTGGATCTCAGACTTTCAGACTCAGACCGAATGATATGACTGACTGGCTCTTCTGATTCTCCAGCTTGAGGACAGCAGATGGTGGCACTTCTCAGCCCCCATATAATGTGAGCCAATTCCTATGGTAAATCTATATGCCTGTATCTACACCTAGCTATTCTGTTGGTTCTGTTTCTCTGCAGAACATTGATGAATACAGATGTTAGTCATTCCTGAAGTAATTAACAAATTCATTGCAATTCTACTAAAAACCCTAAGAGATTTTTAAACTATTGGTCTCTTTTCACTGGTTCTTTGTTCACCTTTTAATTAAAAAAATTTTTTTTAGTTTATTTATTTTGAGAGAGAGATAGTGCAAGCAGGGGAGGGGCAAAGAGAAGGAGAGACAGAATCTTAAGAAGGCCCTGCACCATCAGCACAGAGTCTGATGCAGGGCTTGACCCATGAACCTTGAGATCATGACCTGAATTGAGATCAAGAGTCAGATGCTTGAACAACTGAGCCACCCAGGCGCCCCTTATTGTTCACTTTTTTAAAAAAATGTGATGGCTTCTCTGAAAGTATGTTTGACAAAACAAAAGTCAAAGAATGTCAAAGACTTTCTATTAAAAAGAATGAGAAGCTCATCTATCAGATATTGGGACTAATTCTAAAGTTATGATCATTAAAACAGTGTGATATTCTATCACTGAGACAGAGAGACTAGTGGACAGGAACTGAGAGCCCTGAGATGAAATCACAGAAATTTTGGAATTTTGTATATGGCAGAAACATTACAGGAGAAGATCACGGCCATTCAGTATCGGGCTGTCCATGTGGAGACAAATAATATGAGGGTCTTTCTTCATACTATACATTAAAATAAGTTCCAGATCTGGGGCGTCTAGGTGACTCAGTCAGTTAAGCATCCAGCTTTGGCTCAGGTCATGATCTCACAGCCTGTGAGTTCGAGCCCCACATTGGGCTCGGGGCTGACAGCTTGAAGCCTGGAACCTGCTTCAGATCCTGTGTCTCCCTCTCTCTCTGCCCCTCCTCCAGTCACTTGCATGCTCTCTCTCTCTCAAAAATAAACAAACATTAAAAAAAAATAAGTTCCAGATGATTCTAAGATCAAAAAGTGAAAAGCAAAACTTGATATTTTCGGAAGATGTGGAAAATTCTCTTTACGACTTCAAATTAGTAAAGGTTTTTTTTTTTTTATTTCTAGGCGAGAAAGAGAGAGACAGCGTGAGCAGGGGAGGGTCAGAGAGAGAGGGAGTCACAGACTGAAACAGGCTCCAGGCTCTGAGCTGGCAGTCAGCACAGAGCCCGACGCGGGCCTCGAACCCACGAACCGCGAGATCATGACCTAAGCGAAAGTCGGACGCTTAACCGACTAAGCCACCCAGGCGCCCCAGTAAAGTATTTCTTAAAATATACAAGGAATAGATTAATTAAAGACAAAATACATGAAAAAGAAGAAAACAACTTTACAAAATGATGCTGAAAACAAAAGTCAAAACCAGCCACAGGCTAAAGAGAAAATCAATTTTAAAAAGAGAACCAATGGTAAAATGAGTCAAGGATATTAACTGAGGAGTCACAGAAGACACAGCTTGACATATGGTAAGAAGCTCAATGCCACTAATGATCGGAAAGGTAGAAATAAAGACCACACTGTGGTATGTTTTATATCCACCCGATTATCAAAATGTTCGAGTCTGATCATACCAAATATCGGTGAGGATGCTGGGATTTTCATACAACATTGGGTGGAAATATGTCACTACGACCAATTTGCAGAGCATTTCAGCAACATCTGGTCAGGATGAAAATGTACATTATCCTGTTTATCCATCGCGGAAAGAATAATCCTATTCTAGTCAATGAGTTATCATCTGTTCTTGCCATTGTTCTGATGCTCAAGTTGTCCTACATTTTTTTTTCCAGTAGCCACACCTTCAAGCTGGCTCTTCTGCCTTTGAAAAATATCTCTGTCATTTTCTGAGTATCAACTTATATTCTGGCACAAGATGTTCACAGCCCCTTTCATCCTTTCCCAGCCCCAGACCTGGAATCACAGTCTTTCTTCCAAAGAGTCTGGTTCCTTTTATTGGAGAATGGTGTTGAGAACCCAAGATCAGGGTACAGATATGACCACTGCTAAGATTTTGTCCTATACATGAAGTTATTTCTGCTATAACACCATACATGTGCTCCACCAAAGCATAGCGCCGTACCAAATCATGTGATTGAAAACCACAGGGCTTATGGGGTTGAGGACAGCACTCAAAGAACTTAATCAGTGACTTGTTTTAAAAAAAAAAAAATAGGAGCTTAATTAAAATTATACATGATTTACATATATATTTAAAGTATATAAATCCTGGGGCACCTGGGTGGCTCAGTCGGTTAAGCATCGACTTTGGCTCGGATCATGATCTCATGGTTCATGAGTTTGAGACCCACGTCAGGCTCTGTGCTGACAGCTCAGAGCCTGGAGCCTGCTTTGGATTCTGTGTCTCTCTCTCTTCCCTCCCCTGTTCACACTCTGTCTCTCTCAAAAATAAATTTATATATATATTAATATATAAGTATATATATAAATATATATTATATATATATATATATATAAATCCTATCAGAAATGTAGCACTGTATCTTGAATAAGATGTGAAATTTGCTTGTAGAAGGTAGGTCCGAGAAGGATTTCACCTTGTGTTATTATGGCAATGGGTGGAAGGGGGAAGATCTGAAATGGGAGGGAAAGTTGAAACTACAAGTGTGGATGAGTGTAGTTCAGAACATAGGGCACCCGGGGGCTGGTCACTAGCTGTCTGAAGTGTGTGTGTGTGTGTGCGTGTGTGCGTGTGCATATGCATGTTAGCTGGATGCAGCTTTCTATATTTACTTGGTGTTTCTTATGGACAAAGTCCTGCAGAAGCAAACACAGAATCTGCATTCTCCTCAAATTATTTCCTAATGTATTAATCTCCTTGGAATAATTTTCTTCCAGTTGTATTGAGGTATAACTGACAAATAAAAAATTGTATGTATTTAAGGTGTACAATGTGATGATTTGATATATGTACACATTGTAAAATGATCACCATAACCAAGTTAATTAACACATCCATCATCTCAGTTGGGTACCATTTTGTGTGTGTGTGTTGAGAACAGCTAAGACTAACTCTCGTAAGCAAATTTCAAGTACACAATACAGTCTTATGAACTATAGTCACCGTGTTTTACATTAGATCCCCAGACCTTACTCATCTAACTGAAAATGTGCACCCTTTGACCAACATCCCCCATTGTCCCCTCCCCTCAGCCCCTGGTAACCACCTTTCTATTCCTTGCTTCCATGAGTTTGACATTTTTAGATTCCATACATAATTGAGAACATGCAGTATTTGTCTTTCTATGCCTGGCTTATTTCACTTAGCATAATGTCCTCCTTGGAACAAATTTGCATTTTTAAAACAAGTGTTATAGCAGAACTGACTGTATTATATGCTCAGGAATGATGCTAGGTGTTGGGAATTTAATGAACTGATCTTCTGTATGCTTTCCACCGGGCCTTCTGTCGTAGAGCTTCTCATAGTACATTATTATGGGTTACTTCTGTCTCTGTGTTTTTGATGGACTTTATAGGCTCTGGCAGGGCCAGGGTCATCTCTGATTCACCTTTCTCCCCTGACTGCTACATGATGTCTGGCATCTAGGAGACAGTTACTAAGCTTTTGGTGAACTGATCCAAAGAAGGATGAAGGGTGGTCCTTTCTTTTGCAGTGCGGTCCATCACAGCAGGCTCTCCAGTGAGTAGCCACTCACCATGTATGGCAATTGAAATTTAGATTAATCAAAATTAGGTAAGTAAAGAATTTTGTTCTTCAGCCTCATTAGTCATATTTTAAGTACTCAAGTAGCCACATGTTACTGGCCAGCTCAGAGGAGAACATTTCCTTCAGTGCCGAAAGTTCTATTGGCCATGTTGGTCTGGGCTCTGGTGGCTAGATGGTTACAGCTCCCTAATTATCCAGATTGTTATCAGAAGACCTGGTGTTATCCCCTCAAGCTTCCCTTAAGGATGAGAGGAAGATGATCCCACATTTGGGAAAATATTGAAAACATTTCAGACTGGGGGTGCCTAGATGGCTCAAGTCGGTTAAGCATCCGACTTTAGCTCAGGTCATGATCACAGGGTTCATGAGTTTGACCCCTGCCTTGGCCTCTCTGCTGTCAGTGCAGAGCCCACTTCGGATCCTCTGTCTCTGTCTCTGTCTCTGTCTCTGTCTCTGTCTCTGCCTCCCCCTCCCCCTTCTCCGTCTCTCAAAAATAAACATTTAAAAAATAAAATAAAAACTTAAAAAATCTGATTTTTCTGAAGAAGACTTTCAGCCTGAAATGTTTTCTCTTTTTTAAAAAATGTTTATTTTTGAGAAAGAGAGAGAGAGGGAGTGAGGGAGGAGCAGAGAGGGGTGGGAGACAGAGAATACAAAGTGGGCTCTGTGCTGACAGCAGAGAGCTCAATAAGGGGCTCAAACTCATGAACAATGAGCTCATCACCTGAGCCCAAGTCAGGCACTTAACCAACTGAGCCACCAAGTGCCTCAGAAAAATCAGATTTTATTTGTTTATTTTTATTTTTTAAAAATGTTTATTTTGAGAGAGAGAAAGAGAGAGAGAGAGAAAGAGATGGAGAGAGGGAGTGGGGGATGGGCAGAGAGAGAGGGAGAGAGGATCCCAAGCAGGCTCCGTGCTGTCAATGCAGAGCCTGATGCAGGGCTCGATCTCATGAACCATGAGAAACAAAGGAGTCAATAAACTATAAAGGAAGTGACCTTTTCTGGAAAAGACAGCACCAAGGAAGACTGTATGCCAACTCTTCATCTTCTCAAATAATCGTGTTTTGCAAAGTAGACTGAGGGGGAATGGCAAAATCACTAGGAGAGAAACAGAATCTTGTCTAATCAATGCCAAGCAGTAAGAGTGTGTCAAAAAAGAGAGATTTCCTAACCATCTAGTGCTGAGAAATTATCTTGTAAATTGCCTGGAGACATACCTTGGGCTTAACCACATGGAGACCATCCCGAACTTGAGTTAGAGCATTTCCAGTGAAGTGGTCATCAGGGAGGAGTGGAGAAGTTCCGGAGTTTTTGGTGAAGATATTTATTTGTCATAGAAGCAGAAACACCGGTAACACCTGGGACACACACTATCGTCCCCAATTATGTTTTTGAATAATGCATATGTATATGCAAAAAAATTCTGGAAGAAAATTATAGTGAACAGTAGTTATTTTAGTAAGGTGTGATTGTGGGTTATATTTATTTTCTTTGTATTTCTGTGCAGTTTCCAAATGTTCTACAATGAACATGTATAGCTTTCATGATCGGAAAAGGCAGAAATTATATTAAATATGCTTACATGTGTTATTACATTATCAGTAATTATGTTTAAATAGTGAAATCATGGGTAATATTTTTGTTTCTACATATTTTATAACTTATATATTATAAAGTATATATAAATCTTTTCTATATCAAAAGATTGCCCATGCATTTTATTATATATAATCTTATGGCTATTGTGGCGACTGCCCTATCCCACATTCTTGATCCCTACTGAATCCCTATTTTATTTCATTTTCCCCAGCTTTAATGAGGTAAAATTGACAAATAAAATTAGAAGATATTTAAGTTGACAGCATGATGATTTGATAGAGGTACCCGGTGTTGAAAGTCAATCCCTATTTTCCAGTGTCACTGTTCTCATGTCTGTCTTCTAGAGGGTACTGGATGCTTTCTGCAAGTGTGGGTGAAAGGGCAGGAGACACACGAGACAGTAGCGGGAGGCGGACTGGGCCTAACAGCGGCGTTCCCTTGCTTGAGGGTGGGAGAGGTGCCATCCTAAAGGATCTGATGCTTGGGGCGCCTGGGTAGCTCAGTAGGTGAGGCGTCCGACTCTTGGTTTCCGTTCAGGTCATGATCTCACGGTTTTGTGGGTTCGAGCCCCGCATCGGGCTCTGCGCTGACAGTGTGGAAACTACTAGGGACTCTCTCTCCCTCTCCCTCTCCCCCTTCTCCACTTGCACTGTCCCTGTCTCTCTCAAAAAATTTTTTTAAATCCTTTAAATAATAAACGTTTTGATGCTGCTGAGAATTGTCTAGAAAGCAGAAGGAGTTCATTGCAATGTCCATAGCACCTACAGTAGGTGGGCACGTAGGAGGTGCTGAACAAATACCTGTGGAGGCAGAAGGTGCATGAGAAAGGCCAGAGGGGTGGTCCTCAGAGGAGGGGAGGTGGAAGGGCTGGCCAGTGACAGGAGGAGTGGGGAGCACCACCATGGTTCTAAGTCAAGGCACGAAGGAGAGGGAGGGCAATCCGGCAGCTTTATAGAGTCCATGGGAGGAAGTGCCTTCTCAGAGAGAAGGGGCTGGAGGAGGCATCTCGTATCTGAAGAAAGGGAACAAGACTGGAAGTGGTCATTGCCAGAGGAACGGGAGCCATGCTGATGAGAGAAGAGAGGTGAGCGCGGAGGAGGATGGGATGGAGGGTCCCACTGGTTCCCTGAATGCCATTCACAGTGGCGCCACCAGATCTCAGCCCCCTCTCGCCTCGGCCTCGCCATTTTCCTCCTATTCAACACCGTTTCTGCCCGTTTCCCTTGCTCTTGTTCTCTCCTTCCTTTGTTATAATGTAATGAAGACACAACCAAGGGGTAGAAAAAAGAAAGATTGATTTCAATTGGAGCGATGGGGAAAAGCTAACATTTGAACTCTGTCTTTAAAAATGGACAGGATTTCAGTGGTGGAAGAGGGCATTTTCAGCTAAAGACACAGTCACAAGGGAGGTTTGGAAGGATAAAAGTTCAAGTGATGATTGTACGGCTGCTGTATTTCCTTTGTAAGAGCAAAAAGGTCTGGGTCACCGGAAGAATGTAGGGCGCACTCTGTGTTGTCACTTTCATCCCTCGGGGCCTTTGCTCTGTTGATGCCTTTCCTTCTTGTGCTGGGTGTTCTTTGCTGAGTCTTGCCTATTTCATTGCTATTGTCTCTGTCTTAATTTCTAAGTGCTGTGTGCACCGTGCAGCACATAGTGCCTGCACCATAAAGATTAACTACTGGTCATAATGGAATTAATTACCAAGCTCTCCCTTCTTGTGCAGCCTTGGTCTACCCTAGACCCCCACGTGGACGATTAGGCTGGAAAGTAAATTGGAGTCAGATTGTTACCAGTGAGTCTGGACTCTAGTTTAAAGACAAAGGCAATCAGCCGAGGACTGTCGAGTAAGAACAAAATGTGCACCACTGGAAATTATAGCAGCATAAGGTAGGGTTTGTTTTTTTTTAAATACAGACGCAATAAAATTTTATTAAATGGCATTGAGCCATTGTTGTACCATATACTAACCATGTGTAGAGATTTATTATACTCGATGAGGCTAATACTCAATAGTTGGGTACATTTTTTGAAGTTGTTTCTTTCCTCGGGGGCCCAAATTTTCCAAATCTCTGTTGTGACGGTCTTCAGTGTGTGGTTCGAGGACCTATGCGGGGCCCTGAGGCCTGTAAGATCATTCCTTTCCAACTGCACATCTGCGAGAGGCTGGATTTTCTTTAGGCACTTTGATCAAAACAACATCAGTACCACAGTTTTCACACGGAAGGTAGGTAATGAGAATCCAGCCATCTTTGATGAAGTGAGACATTAAAGAGGTTTGCAAAAGTATAAAACAATGTTAGTGTGTTCACTAAATTTGGGGGGGAAATGTAGTTGTTTTTCCCTCCAAAAATGTTATTAATGTGAGCAAGTCATGGGCTGTTAGTGTTATTTTTAGAGCAATGCAAACACTCGGAGGTGAGCCAATCAGATGAGAGGGAGTCTCTGGGGACAGAGAAGCTTCTCTCTGAACCCTCACGTCATGGTCACCTTACTGTCCAGTCTGTGACTAGGACTAAATGTACACATGTGATTCGTGCACAGAGAGTTAATCACAAGGCAGACATTCCAGAACATGAAGGTCCTGAAGACGGACTTGGAGGCTGTGGGCTTCTCCAGCGAGGATGATTTTTATAATTGCTGAGTGAGTGCACGTTTGCAGTCAGGGCGTCTATCTCAGGTAGAAGAAGTAGACATGTCTTCCAGTCTAGATGTATGTGGCCCCTTTGATCTGTGACATGCGGACCAGTGGTAGAAAGAGCAGACGTTGCAAGTTACCTCCCATATTTAAGGTTCTATGTTCTCTTCCTCTGCTGAAAGGGCCCCTAAGAATTTTCCTGAAAGAGGTGTCAAGAGAAATAACAATTCCCCTGGGAGATACTGGTGAGCAAGGCGAACAGTGGGCAGATGGCTCTCCTCCGGCTCATCTATTCCAAGACCAGCTATATTTGAAAACGGGGCTAGGTTCTTTGCTAAATATTCCCACTGGGTGAAACAGAGATATATTTAGCTAAACTGAAAATATGTGACTTAATGCGACTGAAGGTGTCAGGAAATAAACAGGAAGAGCCTGAAGTTTTCCTATAGGAACTGAAATAAACAACAGGGAAGAGGTCACGTGTCTTCCCATGCCCACCTCCCGGGTTGGTATATAAGCCCCGCCCCCGCAGAAGGCGGCATCAGACCTCCCTCACCTCCCGAGTCTCCGTCCTCCCCTCTCCTGAGTCCTCTCTACCCACACCATGGGGTGCTGTGGCTGCGGAGGTTGCGGCGGCTGCGGCAGCTGCACCACCTGCAGGTGCTACCGCGTGGGCTGCTGCTCGGGCTGCTGCCCCTGCTGCTGCGGCTGCTGCGGGGGCTGCTGCAGCGTCCCCGTGGTCTGCTGCTGCCGCCGCTCGTGCAGGTCGTGCGGCTGCGGCTCGTGCGGCTGCGGGAAGGGCTGCTGTCAGCAGAAGTGCTGTTGTCAGCAGACGTGCGGCTGCAAGAAGCAGTGCTGCTGCTAGGCGCGCGGGCCCCCTCCCCCCGCTGGTAAGGCTTGGCTCCCCTTCCTCCATCCACTTCTATGGCCTGTCCCCAGCTTTCCCCCTCCTCCCGCTGTGTCCACACTCCTCTGTCCACACTCGGCACAGCTTGGCCCACACCGCACAGCCCGGAACCACGGTGCAACCAGAGAGCTTACGAGAAGATGGTGGGGCCAAGTCCGAGTCTACCGGGAGCCCCAAGGGATTATATGTGTGTCCTGTTCCAGCTTTGTTGAATATTCCGTCCTGGCTTCTGGCCATTTGGGGGTTTTCTGCCTCCGTGCCGTCTTTTCTGTGGCTCTGTCTACACCTGCAGTTTTAAAGTTCCTAATAAAGTGACTTGATGCACGATCCCATCTCTTGGTCAGTCCCATGTTCTGTCTGTTTCTGGGTCGGCTACTCCGGCCGCGGGGCAATGGGTGGGACCGTGGTTCTGGCGCCCCCATGGGGTCCTGCGGTCACCCCGGACCCGACCCTGCACCCACAGCCATTCGTCAGAGAGCCACATGGCCTTCTCTGCCGCTGCCCCGAAGTGACAGTTCACCTGATGAGCCTCTTGCTCAGATTCAAGGGGGAAGGGAGGCTCCCAGGTGGGGGGGGNGAATTGGTGGAGGGAGGGGGCTCTGTGTCTTGAAACTTATTTCAGAAATGAAAAAGGGTCCCACAGGAAGGAAGAAGGTAAGTAGCCCCTACCCTGAGGTGCCGGCAGTTTCTGGGGAGGTTGGAAAGCATTGGCCCCGGCAAGGAGCTTGAGTGCTCTGGTCGGTTCTGGAAGACTCTTCGATCTTGCCAGCATCCTTGGCCGTGCCTCCCACAGCCGTGTATGTCTTCTCTGCCTCTGCAGATTTCATGCAGCGAACTCACCCTGCAGGCTCCAGGGGAGGAGAAACCTTCTGGTGCCCAGAGGCTGAGGGCACGGGCTGATTCCACTCAGCAACGAGAGGGGGGCCGCTAGGCCATCACTGTGACGTCAGGGCCAACGTCATTGCCAGCCCAGCTTCGGCAGCAGGACAGCAGAGGCGTCCCCTTATTCAGCTCACACTGCGCCCCGGCGTCCATTCAGAAAAGACAGCATGGGTGGTGAGTTTCTGTGGACGCCCCTCTACATGCATGGCTACTTCTATTCTTCCCTATAACCCTTCGAGGAAGGTTGTATTAGACCCGTTTCACTGATGAAAGGACTGAGCTTGGGGCGGTTCAGAAATTCACCCAAAGAAACGCAGCTAATCAGTCCTGACTTAATCCTAGGTTCTTCTGCCACCAACCCCGCAATCCTATTCCTATTCCATTGTTTCTCAGAGTTTACACCTGTGTCCTTGTTCGTTTATTCCTTTCCCGTCTTCACCTTCTCAAGCTTATGTGTGCACCTGCTGTTATCTGGCTATTCCTCACACTGCCCGGTGGTCCTTGAACCCTGCTGCCTGGGTGAGAGCCACATTCCAGCAAGTTCCTTCTCAGCACTCCTCAGAGGTATGTCTGGACCACACAAGGCCTCTCTCTGCTTATCCCGGTGACAGCTACTTAACTCACTACTGGTGGGATGTGTCTGTCCACCAGTGCTCACTGCCGGAAAGAAGAGGAGTCTTAGTCTCCAGAAGTGGTCCTGGAGTTGATGTATTTGCTCTGGGTTTCTTGACAAATGCTGTAGGAGGTATATGTTTATCATCGTTACCTAGGAGACTTGGGGCTGGGGCTGGCAGGACTTTAGCTATTTTTTTTTTTAACTCCTACCGCTTATGCGTCTTGAACCCACCTAAGGTCATGTAGAGATAGCGTGGTTTCAGCTTAAATCCCATCTTCCCCACTGAACTTCCCCCACCCCTAGGCCCGGAAGTTCTTTCTCTCTGAGCTCCGATGATGCTTCCTTGTTTCTTTAGTGTCAGATAACGTATTGTGTATCTTTCTATTGTTACGTGTAAACAGGAGATGATGGTAGATAGATGATGGAGACTCTCTTCTTCCTAAAATTGTATTTATAATTTTACACATATTTGTATAATTATCTATATATTTTTTAAATGTTTATTTTTGGGAGAGAGAGTGCGAGCAGAAGAGAGAGCCAGAGAGAGGGGGACAGACGATCTGAAGCAGGCTCTGCACTGACAGCAGTGAGCTCAACACGGGGCTCAAACTCACAAACTGTGAGCTCATGACCTGAGCCGAAGTCGGACATTCAACCAACTGAGCCACCCAGGTGCCCCTAAATATATAATTTTTAATCAGTTAATCAATCAATCTATAGACATAATTTTTCCTGTTCTGTCCCACTGATGTATCTGTCCAGTCATGCTCCACAATGGTGCTCACTCACTGTGCCTTACATTGTGCCGGATACTGGGGCTGGAAGATGGTAAACAATGGCTCCTGTCCTCGCTCTGCTCACATGATGAGGGAGACAAACAAATAAATGAGAAATACTATGTAATGTGATAAGCGCCATGGCTGGGAGCAGCCTAGGTATCTTGGAAATGCAGGAAGACCTAACCCAGGTTTTGGGTGGGGTGCCAGGGTCATAGAAAGCTCATGGAGGAAGTGACACTTAGACCAAGTCAAGAAGAGTGAAGGCAACCTCTGGGAAGAGGGAGTGTCAGGGGCCATGGCAGAGTGGGGTCTATTTCAGGCAGAGGCACCTAACTATGTGTGCAACGGTCAGAGGTGAGAGGCAGCATGACCAGCGGGGGACAGCCTGAGCTCAGTGTGGCTGCGGAGTTGAGGGTGAAGGTGTCACGTGAGGAGATGGGGCTGGAGAGGTGAGCCAAGTCCAGACCAGGAAAGACATCCCACCAATGTGTGGACATTGTGTTCTGCACCGTGAAAGATTCTTTGAAGGATTTTAGAGGAGGAGTCACATGCTTTGGAGAAAATAGCAGTCCGGCAGTGGAGGGAACATGGATGGAGGAGATCAGTCCAGAGACAGAAACACGGACAGGAAGCTGCTCTAGTGCTCTGGGCACTGATGATGGCGGCTTGAACTGCCATGCAATGGGATGTTCAAGAAACAGTTCAGTATTGAGTGGAGAAGCAAGTGGACTCAACAGTTCAAGACTAGGGGTCTAGCCTGGACAAGTGGGTGGATACCAGATGGCGGGTAACCTAACTGGGGCATGGCGGGGAGCAAGGGGAACAGATCATTTGGTCACCCATAGAGTCATCGCTGTTGATGGTGGCAGCTGACATTGCCAGCAAGCCTCCTCCCGTTTAGTCCATAGGTAAGAGGCAGGTATGAAACTCATCCCCACTGTGTACTCTAGGAAATCAAGGTTGTGAGGGGAAGTCTCTCAGCTTTTGGAGGCCATGCTGGCTTTCTCAGCTCCCAGATGCTGCTGTAGAGCAGGTGTGCAGGCGGGAACGAGCTTTGCTCATCTTGGTGGCCTTTTAAAACCTGGCATGGTGTTCGTGGTGGATGCCTTTCTCCTGGAGTGATTATCATTGAAAATCTGCTCCAGGGTCAATGGGGTCTTACGTCCTTTGCACTCACCCTTACCCCGTGTATCTTTCCTCCTGCCACCGTCTTTAATAGGTGAGGGTACAGTCATGTTTGTGTTCATAAACTAGGAGAGGCATTTACATAACTAGGCATTAACTAGTCGGTACTTAGCTGGGTCAGATGCTTGTGGAGTAAGCTGCAGGGTTGGGACTGGGAGAGGCCGAGTCAGTCAAGGCCGGTGTCCAGCCCTGTGTTTTGGTAAAATGCTGTGATTGTTTTCATCATGGACTTCTTGCACCTGTTTTGATTTTTTAAAATATTGCATTAAAAATACCTTGATGACTTGAGGTTTTTGGTGCCACCTTAAATTTTCACCCCAGGCGAGTGCCTCCCTCACCCAACATTAGCCCTGGGAAGAAGAATTATGTGGATCCAAATATTCCCCACTTACCCTGCCACTATTATGACCATGCAGATATAAAAATAGATTTTCCACACGGAATAGTACTCATTCATTGGAAAGAAATACTACCTTAAATTGGTTACTCTCAGACTGTGACTAGGCACCCGTGATCCCAGGGACTTGGAAATAAATAGGAAAGCCATCCTAATTCTGGCTACGGGGACAAGACAGATTTCACTTAGGAGGGAATTCAACTGCAAAAGCTCAGAGGAGCGTGTGGCTGGTTTGAGTGGGAGAGAGAGCAAGGGGCACACTCGGATCTCACCGGAGCTCATCTCAGGATATCAGGTCAAAAGCAGGTGGCCTGTACTCAGAATTCCTTTTTCACTAAACATTCTGCATAATCCAGACCAGGGTTTGACAAATTTTTCTGTACAGGACCAGATGAATGTTACATGATCTCTGTCGCGATCACTTGGTTCAGCCATTGTAACTTGGAACTACCATAGACAACACTTAAATGTGTGAGTGACTTTGTTCCAATAAAACCTCCTTTACAAATATGGATGGCAGGCCAAAAGTGTGGACCCCTGATCTAGATGCGGAACTTTGAAGACCAGGGAGCACAGGATTGCAGAGTGGTTAAGAGGGCTGGCTCTGAGATCAGGCTGCCTTGTCTCTTTCCTGACTCCAGTTTCTTTGTGATCTTAGACAACTAATGTTCCACTGTCTTCCTTTTTCTTCATCTGTAAACTGGGAGCATGAACAGGATATTCTTTGGAAGGTTATTTCAAGAGTTAAGTCAAATAATATAGGTAAAATACTTATTTCTGGAATATTAAAAGAGCTAAAAAAAATGGGGTGCTTGAGTGGCTCAGTCAGTTAAGTGTCCGACTCTTGATTTGGGCTCAGGTTTTGGTCTCATGGTTCATGGGACCAAGCCCCACATAGGACTCCATACTGAGCATGAAACCTGCTTGGGATTGTCTCTCTCTGCCCCTCCCCTGATCATGCACGTTCTCTCTCTCTCTCTCTCTCTCTCTCTCTCTCTCTCTCTCTCTCTCTCTCAAAACAAACATTAAAAAAAAGAGCTAAAGCATACTGATGCGGAGAGCAAGAAAAGAATTAAACATTATGGAGGAAGTAGTTGTAATATGGATTTGACTTCTGGGCAGTTGGGAAAACCACCTTCCATGCACTTGAACGCGATGGTAGACTGACCTTGGTGGCACCATGCAGGGAAGCCAAACCTGTTCAGGCAGTGGTCTTTCTCATCATTCCTCAGGTTTTGGGTCAGATCTCCTCTCCCTCCGGAGACTGGATCCTGTGACTGCTTTCTCCCCGGACCCATGAGCCTGTCAGAGATTTCTAACAAAACCCTTTGACATCGGGCCAAGAGCATCTGCTTAGTCTTCCCTCAGCTTTTGAGATGATCAAAGCACAGGACAGGAGCGCTGTCTCAGTCACCTTTGGAGATGACCCCTCTCGCTCCCACCCATGCTCAGTGCCCAACACGGTGTACAGCTGAGAAGAATTCGACCCAGTTTGGTTGTCTGTCCACTGGGAATAACAGAGTATGTCCAGCTTGTGTTTCTGTTGTGAACTATGCTCACTTCAAAGAAAAATCTCCGTTGTATTCAGTAGTGAATATATTATGACCATCAAGAATTCTAATAAGACGTTTGCATGAATTTTTAATGTGGATGGAATTTCCTACCTATAGTCATCTCATTGGTCTCTCTCTAGGTTTTCATCTTTAATTTGTCCTACAAGCTGCTGCCAGTATGTGCTCCTAAAATACCATTTCTACATACTATATAATTCACTTGCAAAAGAAACTTTGAAGTCTCTATGACCTAAAGTTCTGAATTAGTTTCAACTTTTATTTCCAGCTTCAATATTAATTCCCTTGAAGAAGTTTCCACTATAGGCACATGTGCTTGGCTTTTCTCCTCCAGAAGAAATCTTGTATTTTCCCTCATGACGTGTAGCCTACCTCAAAATACTAATGATGGCTAACATTTATTGAGTATGTCCCAAGCTCTATTCTAAGTGTTTCTATGTATTATCATATTTACAATCTTATGCTATAGGGATTGTTATTTTTATCAGGAAATTGAGGTATAGAAGGATCAGGGGGTACCACTGGAGGTGGAGGGACGAAGCAACTCATGCAGGATGATCCCAGACTGTACCCCCTCTGCTCCTTCCTCCTCTCTACCTGCTCCAATGTTGTTTCCCATTCAAGACCCAGTTTGAGCTCTGCCTACTTCATAAAGCTTTCCTATCTTCACTATGTAATTGGATTTAATGACCGCTTGGAATTCTTGTGGGTCTTAATATCCACTTGGAACTTATGTTCTAATCAGCCCATACTTGGAGTGAACTCTTATTAGACTATTATTTAAATCTTTTTTCTTCCTCAGTTTACGCAGTTATTTCTTCCCGTCTCTCTGATCAGCTGGAGTCACTTAGAAGTACATTTCTTTGCATTGCCTATGTGGCCTGGCATGTAAAATGGGTTCAACAAATATTTGTTAACTTGGCTTGCTTTTGCTCAAGTGTTTATCATTCCAGGTAGAACTATACGCAGGAAGTTAATTGATAGATGCACTGAATAGTATCCTCTATTTACAACAGCCATACCTGGTTATTTTTAACTGGCATGCTTATGCATTTGAGCCAGGCTCTAGGTAGGAATTTGTGCTACTGACTAATGGGCCACACATTTAAATGCTCTATGGTTTCCAGTGAGCTGGTTGTACTGGTTGGGAGTTGGGATTGTTGTGTATCCCAACAGGATGGAGCTGAGCTGACATTCCCATATGTAGGTTAATCTGAATGCGGTCACACTTTGAATCAGATCTGATCATTGTCCAATATTATCTTTTCTAACTTTGGTACAAGTTCAAGGGAAACAAAGAACCCATTCGGTGGTATCTGTGTAGAGTCTAGTTCAGTCTTTGGGTAATTGTAGGGATTCCTGCACTCTTTTACAATGGAAGGTGTTGTTAAGATTAAATATTATGGTTGAGGGTCTACAGGTGATCTTGCTGTGCTCTGAGTCCTTATTTCTTTAGGCTCTGTCTGTCTTGCCCCAGCTTCACCAATCTTTTCCATCATCTCTTTGGCTCTGTGGAGTATCCCTAAAGACTTCCTTTTGCCATACCCACTGACATCCATTCTTAACCCTAGAGTAGTATGCACAACCTTTCTGTCCTTTAAGAGGGAAAGAGGAACACTTTTTTTTTTTTTTTTTACAAAATGTAAAGGTTCAACTATCCTTTCACTAACAAAAAATAAAGGAAGCACAGTTAAATATTCAAGATAAAAACAAATAATTCAGTTTCCTTTATAAACATCAAATAACATTATGTGGTGCTAATCCATTCCATATCACTCCATTTAAGAGCAGAGCCTCTGAATGACAATTTCAACTCTATCATGATCCTGTCAATATCTTCTTTATTATTTGAATATCTTGTTTGAAGGATGGCTTGGAGAGTGGGGGGCACCAATGAAGAATTTCTCTATACTTTTTCACCTTGGCATTCCACAAATACATTTTGAGCACATGTACCATCTGCAGAAACTTACATCTTCACCTAATTGTAGGGAGTATTGATACAAAAACAGGGAGTAGTAGCAAGTACGTAAAGGGGAAGGAATAAAGTTGACTAGCTTATTAAGCTAGAAGGAGTTGGAAAGCTATATGGGTCCCTACAAATTTTTCTCAATTCTGCTTCCATGATATTACATACACTTAGGCAATGACTGTCCCATCTGATCTTCAGCTCTACTGGTCTGGGGATTCTGACATGTCTGGTTAGGACTTGAGAAATGGTGAGGTGGGTCTGCCACAGATCTCTTGGGATGAAGACTGAGGGACATCCTAACAGAAACAGCAGCAAGTAAAGTCATTTTAAGGGAAAAGAGCCAGGCAATGGGGATAATTTCTGTGACAATGACCCAATTACTACAGGCCTTTTGAGTAGTTCATGTCGTGGACCTTTTGAAGTTGTATCTCGTGATGGACTTTGGCTTGAAGCATATGGGGAAAAAGGCAATGAGGAACACTTCCGGTAATACATGGAGGGTCTAGGGCATGGTACAAGGTGGGGGAGGACGTTATCTCCATTGCAGCAGAGTGACATGGGGGCAGGAGGGTGTTGGTACAGATGTGACCAGGAAGGTTGGCTCTGGTAGCAACTACAAGGCAGGGTGATGGCTGGTGAGAGTGTGGGCTCCATCATGGTATGGCTTTGGATGAGGACCTCCAACACTCAAGCAGTATCTGCAGCAGGTGGGACCCACCATGTGCCTTCATGGTTTTCCTGGCCCCAAGGCTTCAGATCTGCATCAGTGCAGGCCCTGGGGGACCGGCCAGGGGAGAAAAGGCCTCTCCCCTGGGCCACTGAGCGTGCTACATTCTTGAGCTCACTGATACCTTGTGGGGACCCCAGGATGATGGTTGTTGGGGCAGGATGTTGTTGGACTCTGCAGAGGGGTGAGAGGACCTACCTAGTACATAATGATGAGTGAAATTCAGTTAATCAATTGGTCAATACATTCAACAATATTTACTGACCACTGAGTGAGTGACTAAGTAGCATACTAGTAAAACACGGTTTGTTACTATTAATGTGATGCTGTTTTCTCCTGTAATGGGGCTCCTCTGGGGAATGTTCTACGCCTGGCTTTGTTCCATTTTGTTCCCATTTGTTCCTTCCCTCTCTTCTCCAGTCTCTAGCCCACTGAGGCCATCCAGCCAAGACTGTTGCAAAAGCCTTTTTACTCGTCCCTATTTTTTTAATTAAAAATTTTTTTAAGTTTACTTATTTATATTGAGAGAGAGAGAGAGAGCACACGCACACAAGCAGGGGAGGGACAGAGAGAAGGAGAGGCAGAATCCCAAGCAGGCTCTGCATCATCAGCACAGAACCCAATGCGCTGCTCAAGTTCACAAACTGTGAGATCATGACCTGGGCAGACATCAAGAGTCAGACACTTAGGCTACTGCACCTGCCAGGTGCTCCTAACTGGTCCCTATTGTCTCTTGACCAGAGCACAGGTTTCTCTTGCTGTCTAGAAGTGGAGGGCTCCCATGAACACTTCCATAAACCAATGTGACAGAAAGCAATGAGGCATCACCATTAACGTATATGGAACAAAGGCTAAGCATTCTCAGACCCCCAAATCACCTCTTCGTTTATTTATTTATTTATTTTTTTGCAACCTTAGGACACAGCTTGCCAACAGATGCACAAAATTAATGGAGACAAAGCACAGATGCTCAGAGACGCAGTTCAAAGCTCTGGCGGCCCAATGCTGAGACACAGAGATGCTGAAGGGGCTTCCCCGAGAAGGAGATGAGGGGGGAGCTGCTCTTCCTGCTCAGGGGTAGCGCTGCCTCTATAGCAGCTTCCTGCAAAACAAATGCTGAACGCTACTGCAGCCTGTATCATAAAAATGAACATCCTCTTCAGATTTCTTTCCATTAGCAAAAACAGTAGGTACGAACGTAGGTCTTTGTAAAAGCAAAGTGGCCTAACATGAATTTTTGAAAGGTGCGGGATACCTGAACCCAAGGATTTCTACCTTTACCTCTGCGTATGTTTCCAGGCTGGGCTCTCAGTGTCCTCGGCTCTCTGTGCTTCCTCCCTCCCCCCCACTCCCCCAAGTCCCACCTGTGAGTGCCAGCCACAGGCCTCAGTGGGGTGTTGCCTGGATCGCCCCTCACATATTCCAATCCCCGATCTTCACTGAAGCTCTTATAGGAAGGAAGCCTTTCCCTCAATAGCGGGTCCCTTTCACAGGCCTCCCAATTCCCCTTCTCCTACATAAACTCAGAATCAACTGCTTTTTTTTTTTAAATGTTTATTCATTTTGAGAGAGAAAGAGAGACAGCATGTGCACGAGGTGGGGAGGGGCAGAGAGAGAGAGAGAGAATCCCAAGCTATCAGCAGAGAGCCCAACACGGGGCTCGGCAGATTATGACCTAAGCAGCAATCAAGAGTCAAACGCTTAACCGACTGAGCCACCCAGGCGCCCCCAGAATCGACTTCTATTTTCTCATGCCTCTATGACAAGGGAATTCTGGTTCTTGTCCATGGATTGGAATTCTTTGCATGGGTTCGTCTTGTGATGTCCGCAGGGTACCGTACCCTCAGAGTTACTTCCTCGTAAGACAAAGATAATTCAAAACTATTTATTAAATTGTGTTCGCTGCTTCCCCCAAGTTTCTTCGATGGAAAATATTAATGTGCATTAAAACAGAAGTTCAGAAGCCCTTTTAAAGAAGAACAGATGAATCCTGAAGGTCAGAGAACTCGGGAGAAATGTGCGTGAGCTGGAGGTATGGAAGAAATGCTTGCTCACTGGGTGTTTTCCAGGAATAGTTATTAAGCAATTTTATTGCTCTGTCCTTATCCTGGCACAAGAAAGGAAAACCACTAAAATTCACAGGAGATGATCACATTCCAACAAAAGCGTATCAGCCAGAAATGAATCAGCTCCTTTATACAGAGGTTATCCTAGAATGGTAGTGACTGAAGCCAGGTAGGTGCTGGCATGATTTACAGGACTGTATGACAGAGACATAGCACCAAACCCCTCCCCTGTCCTTCTGTTCTGAAAAGCAGGACATAGCTGCACTCACAAAGAAGTCATTTTTAAGACTAAAAAAAAATTCAACCAAGTAATCAGTGTTACTTTAGTTTCAGGCATACAATATAGTGATTCCACAATTCCTTCCCTTACTCAGTGCTCTTCATAAGTGTACCCTTAATCCCCTTCACCTATTTCACCCATTCCTCCACCCACCTCCCCTCTTGACAACCATCTGATTGTCCCTCTACAGTTAAGAGTCAGGGTTTGTTTTGTTTGTCTCTTTTTTTAGTGTATTTGTTTGCTTTGTTTCTTAAATTCCATATATGAGTGAAATCACATGGTGTTTGTCTTTCCCTAAGAAAGACAGTCATTTAGCATTTTACCCTCTAGATCCATCCGTGTTGTCATCCCCAAAGGCAAGGGAATCAAGAGCAAAAATGAACTACTGGGACCTCATCAAGATGAAAAGCTTCTGCACGGCAAAGGATACAATCAATAAAACTAATTGGCAACTGACGAAATGGGAAAAGATAGTTGCAAATGACATATCAGATAAAGGGCTAGTATCCAACGTCTATAAGGAACTCATCAAACTCCACAGCCGAAAACCAAATAATCCAGTGAAGAAATGGGCAGAAGTCATGAACAGACACTTCTCCAAAGAGGACATCCAGATGGCCAACAGACACATGAAATGATGCTCAGTGTCCCTCATCATCAGGGAAATACAAATCAAAACTACACTGAGATAACCACCTCATGCTGGTCAGAGTGGCTAAAATGATCAAATCAGGAGACTACAGATGCTGGCGAGGATGTGGAGAAACGGGCACCCTCCTATACTGCTGGTGGGAATGTAAACTGGTGCAGCCCTTCTGGAAAACAGTATGGAGGTTTCTCAAAAAATTAACAATAGAACTCCCCTATGACCCAGCAGTAGCACTGCTAGGAATTTACCCAAGGGATACAGGAGTGCTGATGCATAGGGGCACATGGACCCCAATGTTCATAGCAGCACTCTCCACAATAGCCAAATCATGGAAAGAACCTAAGTGTCCATCAACTGATGAATGGATCAAGACGATGTGGTATATTTATACGATGGAATACTACATGGCAATGAGAAAGAATGAAATCTGGCCATGTGTAGCAACATGGATGGAACTTGAGGGTGTTATGCTGAGTGAAATAAGTCAGGCAGAGAAGGACAAATACTATATGTTTGGACATGTAGGTGAATTAGGAGGAACTTAATGGAGGATGATGCAGGAGAAGAAGGGGAAAAATAGTTGGGGAGAGGGAGAGAGGCAAACCATGAGAGACTCTTGAATGTTGAGAATAAACTGAGGGCTGATGGGGAGGAGGGGAAGGGGGGTGATGGGCACGGAGGAGGGCACTTGTTGGGATGAGCACTGGGTTTTATATGGAAACCAACTTGAAAATAAACTATTTAAGAAAAAAAAGATCCATCCGTGTTGTTGCAGATGGTAAGACTTAATTCTTTTTTTATGGCTGAATAATATTCCATTGTATAGATATGCCACATCTTCTTTATCCATTCATCTATTGATAGACAGTTGGGTTGCTTCTCTGGGCCATTGTAAATAATGCTGCAGTAAACATGGGAGTGCATATATCTTTTTGAATTAGTGTTTTTGTAACTTCTTGGGTAAATACCCAAGTAATTCCAGTAGTGGAATTACTGTGTCTTATGGTAAATTCTATTTTTAGTTTTTTAAGGAATGTCCAATCTGTTTTCCACAGTGGCTGCACCAGTTTGCATTCCCACCAGCAGTTGCAAAGGGTTCCTTTTTCTCCGCATCCTTGCCAACACCTGTTGTTCCTTGTGTTTTTTATTTTAGCCATTCTGTCAATTGTGAGGTGATAGATAGTTCACTGTAATTTTGATTTGCATTTCCCTGATGATGAATGATGTTAAGCATCTTTTCATGTGTCTGTTGGCCATCTCTACATCTTGTTTGCAAAGTGGGCTATTCATGTCCTCTGACCATTTATTAATTGGATTATTGCCTTTTGGGTGTTGAGTTGTAAAAGTTCTTTATATATTTTGGATATTAATCTCTTATTGGATGCATCATTTGTAAATATCTTCTCCCATTCGTCTTTTCATTTTGTTGATGGCTTCTGTCCCTGCCCAAAAGCTTTTTATTTTGATGTAGTCGCAGTAGTTTAATTTTGCTTTTGTTTTCTTTGCCAAAAGAGACATGTCTGGAAAAATGTTTCTTGTTTAAAAGATGCTTATTTATTTATTTTTGAGAGAGTTAGAGTGAGTGACGGTGGGGAAGGGTAGAGAGAGAAGGACAGAGAGAATCCCAAGCAGCCTCCACATTATCCTTGTAGAGCCTGACACAGGACTCGATCCCATTAACTATGAGATCATGACCTGAGCTGAAATCAAATTGGTCACTTAACCGACTGAGCTACCCATGTGCTTCTGGACAAATGTTTCTGTAGCTGATG
Source organism: Crocuta crocuta (assembly GCF_008692635.1). Lineage (NCBI taxonomy): Eukaryota > Metazoa > Chordata > Mammalia > Carnivora > Hyaenidae > Crocuta > Crocuta crocuta. The sequence continues at coordinate 481,114 of NW_027529538.1, forward strand.
CCAAAGAGATTAGTGCCTATGTTTTTTTTTCCCCCCCTAGGACTTTTATGGTTTCAGGTCTCACATTTAGGTCTTTAATTCATTTTGAGTTTAACTTTTGTGTATGGTGTACGAAAGTGGTCCAATTTCATTCTTTTGCATGTAACTGTCCAGTTTTCCCAACACAATTTGTTGAAGAGACTGTTTCCTATTATATATTCTTGCCTCTTTTGCTATGTTCCAATTGACCATAAAAGTGTGGGCTTATTTTTGGACTCTCTATTTTGTTCTACTGATCTACGTATTTGTTTTTGGCCAGTACCATACTGTCTTGATTACTACAGCTTTGTAGTATACCTTGAAATCTGGGATTGTGATATATCAAGTCTTGCTCTTTTAGTTTTTTCAAAATTGCTTTGGCAATTCAGGGTCTTTTTTGGTTTTATAAAAATTTTAGGATTATTTGGCCTAGTTCTGTGAAAAATGTTGTTGGTATTTTGATAGGGATTGCATTGGTGGTGCAGATTGCTTTTAGTATTTTATTTTATTTTATTTTATTTTATTTTAACAATGTTTGTTCTTCCAATTGACGAACATAGGATATCTTTCCATTTACTTGTGTCATCTTCAATTTCTTTCACCAAGGTTTTATAGTTTTTCAGAGTACATGTCTTCTACGTCCTAGGTTAAGTTTCAAGACTTCTTTAACAGCAACTAAAAAGTAACCTGAAGTGTGTCCTGTGTTAAAGGCTCAGCTCATAACAGTATTCCAAGCTCCTTTGGCTCAGGCTCATTCGGGGGCCGACAGGACACCTGGGCTTGCCTCATTTATGTGCCACTTAGACTCTCCTAGCATGGCCAGTGAAAGCACTTTCAGATTCCAGAACGTCCACAGAACCTGATCTGCGGACTGTGCTGACTGCCTTCACGATTTACCCTGAATCAGAAAGAGTGATCTGAATAGGGATGTCCGATTGGAAGCAGATGTTTCAAGACAGCATTCCACGGCGGGCTGGGCCACAGTCACTAGGAACCGAGCAGCTGTTGGAAATAAGCCTGGAGGTTTGTCTTTCCCTTTTAATCGGCTGACGGTAGCAGAAGGCTGCTCGAGTCGGCCACATGGCTTGGGAATGCTGTGCTCAGAATGTGCTTCTGTCGCCTGGCAGAATGTAGAGACACTCCGTAACCCCTAATGACGCTGGGTCCCTGTTCCACCGGACCACATTCTCCTCCGAACTGATGTTACAGGATGAAGAAACACCCAAGGAACTCTGCCTCGGGAGGACAAAATAATATGACCTGAGATCACCTTTCCCTTTGAATCTCAAAATATCCTCTTCTGCCTAAAAGGAGGCTCCACCACTTAGTAAATGTTAACAAGTGGTGCAGGAATGAAAAAAATCTTTGACCCGGGCTGATAGGATGAAGAAATGTTAAAGGTACCCAAGGAAAATTCGGACCCCCTTA
>NW_027529538.1:482774-489359 GCF_008692635.1 Crocuta crocuta
CCCAACCCCCCCCCCAGCAAACAAACAAAAAGCCAGGATTTCATAGTTAACTTCCTGTCCTGTTTTAAAACTGGCCTCAAAAAGACAAGTAAAGATAAATTTAGCAAGGTTTACGAGTCAGAAGGACCCAGTAAGGAAGTGCACAAAAGGTCATGTGAGGTTCTGCTGTGGATATTTGCATCAACAGCGACAGGGAAGTGGCCTCGGGTCCTGGGTCAAGACTCTTCCCTAGAGGTCGTATATAAGCCCCGCCCCCCGCAGAAGGCGGCATCGGACCTCCCTCACCTCCCGAGTCTCCGTCCTCCCCTCTCCTGAGTCCTCTCTACCCACACCATGGGGTGCTGTGGCTGCGGANTCAGCAGAAGTGCTGTTGTCAGCAGACGTGCGGCTGCAAGAAGCAGTGCTGCTGCTAGGCGCGCGGGCCGCCTCGCCCCTGCGCAGGAGAAGCTGGAACTTTCCTCCCCTCCATTCACCTGCCTGCCTGTCCTCATCTGCTGTTCTGAGACTTACCCTCTTGGGCTGACTTTGCTCCTGGATTGAGGCTCCTCTTTCTTTCTGCTTTGGGTGTTTTCGGTTTTCCCATCTGAAAAGTTTCTAATCACATTGCAAACAGCGAAAGCAAGGACAGGAGCACAGCCTCGCTCTGAAGGAAGGGCTGATCTCATGGGGCCCCATCAGATAAGATCACAGTTAACATTCTTTAGACATATATGATTATTTCCTTCCCAGGTATGTGCTTTTATCTCTGTTCGTTGTTTAATCTCATATTCCTGTTTGTCAACAGCTTTTTTGTAAATGTCCTAATAAAATACAAACTATCATGAAAAGTTTCTCCTTGCCTTTATTTTGATTTTACCACATCCCACCTCCCAGAACATCTTCATCTGACTTAAAAGTCCCTTGGGGGACACCTGGGTGGCTCAGTCAGTTGAGCGTCAGACTTCGGCTCAGGTCATGATCTCACAAGCCCCCCCCCCACACCCCCCGTGAAGGGCTCTGTGTTGACAGCTCAGAGCCTGAAGCCTGATTCAGATTCTATGTCTCTCTTGCCCCTCCCCCATTCACCCTCTGTCTTTCTCTGTCTCTGAAAAATAAATAAATCTTAAAAAATAAAAATAATAAAAATAATGCCTTGGAAGATGGGCAGTGATCGCAGAGAAGCAAGGAATCATGAGAGCAGCTTCCCTGCCCCTGATGCACATGCATTTCAGCTACCGACACCACCAGAACGCGTGGACGTGCTTTATCTGCAATGCGAATTCTGTTTTGAAACGACAGTCTCAGAGACAGGGAAACAAGTGTCCCTAATTCATTAAGAATCCTGTGTTATTCACAAAGAGCCAATTCAAGCAAACTTTTAGAAATACATCTACTACCAAAATATGGAGGGCTGCATTTGCCTTACATTCCCGTCTACTGGGGCCACTTATTCTTTGCATCCGGAGCAGCGCTCCACCCCTGCAGAGCAAGCCCTTTCATTTTCCCCTATAAATTTAGCCAGCAGTGCACATTTAGACTTTTGGTATTATTAGTTTAGCTTTTGATCTCCCTAACTACAAAAAGTAATGCCATCAGGCTGTGCTAAGTGGGTCAGTTTTGGTGGACATGAACTTTATCTTCACTCTTTTCTGTCTATATTAATTGAACCTCAATGGGGGTATTGTTAAGGCTCGGGCTTACGTTTGACTTCATTTCAGATCTTAATAACTTAAACTTTGATGGATGTTTTTAAGTTTTATTTCCATTTTTTTGAGACTCGTGAGCTTAGAGGGGCTCTGACTAGTCCTCTATCTAATCTGTGTCCTTTCATCAGACTGTGGTAGTCCATTCTGTTTTTATTTATTTATTCAAAAACATTTTTTAAGTTTATTTATTTATTTTGAGAGAGAGAGAGAGAGATAGAGCATGAGAGGGGAGAGGCAGAGAGAGGGAGAATCCCAGGCAGGCTCCATGCTGTCAGCACAGAGCCCCGACTCAGGGCTTGAACTCATGAAACTGTGAGATCATGACCTGAGCTGAATCAAGAGTTGGACGCTTAACATACTGACCCAACCAGTGGCTCTGGTAACCCATTCTTTTTTTTTAAATTTTAATTATTTTTGAGAAAGAGAGAGAGAGAGACAGAGACAGAGAGAGACAGAGAGAGAGAGAGAGAATGAGCAGGGGATCCCCAGACAGAGAGAGGGAGACAGAAGATCTGAAGTAGGCTCCAGGCTCTGAGCCATTAGTACAGAGCCTGATGCAGGGCTCGAACTCATGAACCATAAGATCACAACCTGAACCAAAATCAAGAGTCCAATGCTTAACCAACTAAAACAGTTCCATAAGCAACATGGGTTTCCTTTACACTTAAAGGAAACTAGAGTTCAGTTGATTCTCAACAGCCTCATTCCCTTAGAAGATACAAATCGAAATACAAATGATATTTTATGATTCAGATTATGAGTAGTGTATAGAAGGATTTAAATAACTTGGAAGAATGTGCTTTCTGTTGACAGATGCTCTCTGAGAAACCCCTAGCTCTAAAGGCAGGTTTGAAGTGCTGAAGCCANTGAATCTCCTGGCTTCTTGTTCCCTGTGGACTCCTCAGCGTACGTTCTCTCTGTCACATTTGGTCTGTTCCAGACCAGAGCCAGAGGGTGGCAGAGGCTATTGTCACTGCAACACGAACGTCAGCACTTGTTGGCTTTGCAATAACTTTCCTCATCTTTTGCCACAAGACACACATTTCTCCGATGACTGAGTGCTGAAAAGAAAGAGATGGATCCCAATTTAAGGGAAATATTTCTGTAGTTCAATTGAACTCAGCAAATATTTTCATTTTTCAATCTGGCATTATTCTCACTTTGTTTTCCCACTTATTCAGATAACCTAAATGAAGACCCATATTTGCAATTGGATTGCGTTCCAGCAACTCATGTGNTGACGGACCGAGTGCTGAAAAGAAAGAGATGGATCCCAATTTAAGAGAAATATTTCTGTAGTTCAATTGAACTCAGCAAATATTTTCATTTTTCAATCTGGCATTATTCTCACTTTGTTTTCCCACTTATTCAGATAACCTAAATGAAGACCCATATTTGCAATTGGATTGCGTTCCAGCAACTCATGTGAGATGCGGGACGTGTGTGCACCCAGAGTGACCTTCCCATGTTTTCCAGTGCCTGTCACCAAGCCCCCATACATGGATCCCGTCTGATTTCCTTGGGAATTTTGTGAGAGCTTCATACAGTGGGAGTGAGTGTGGACCATGCTCAGGGGGGAGAAGAGAGAGCTGAGTATGTCCAAGAACAGCAGGAATCCCACTGCATACACGTGCTACATTGTGTATACAACAGCAGCACGGTTCTTTTTTTTTTTTTAATTTGATTCTTTTTTTTAAGTTTATTTATTTTTGAGAGAGGTGGGGGAGGACTATGGAGAGAGAGAGAGAGAGGGAACCCACATCAGTGCAGAGCCCAGCGTGGGGCTCCATCCCCTGAATCTTGAGATCATGATCTGAGCTGAAATCAAGAGCTGGCTGCTTAACCAACCGAGTCACCCAGGCGTCCCATGTTTCTTTCATTGAAGCATCAGGGACAACTTCTCACACAGATTCACCTAAGCCAAAACATCAATTTGGGCTTGTGACTCAGGGCCCCCACAAGCACGTGCATTGTGGACACTCATCAGGCATGTCCCAAAAGAGTACGTTGGTTTGCCAAGGCTGCCATCACAAAATGCCATAGATGGGGTGGCTTCAGCAACAGGTATTTACTTTCTCACAGTTCTGGAGGCTGGAGGTCCAAGATCAAGTCTAAGTTCCTTGGCTCACAGTCCAAGATGAAGGTGGCAGTGGGTTTGGTTTGCAGCCTTTCTCCTTGGCCTGAAGATGGCTGCCTCCTTGCTCTGTCTTCACATGGTCTTCCTCGTGTGCACATCTGTGTCCTAATTTCCTCCTCTTATAAGAACACCAGTCATATTTGTTTAGAACCCACCTTAAGGACCTTCTTTTAACTTAATCATCTCTTTAAAGATCCCATTTCCAAATACAGTCACATTCTGAGTACTTCACATTCTGGGAGTGAGGACTTCGACATACAGATTTTGGGGGGATGCAGTTCAGCCCATAAGAAAAGAGTAACAAAACGTCCAGGAGTCTCCTGCTTTGTCCTTCATTTAGGTGGCTTTGTTAGTGACATTTTTTTAATATAATATGGTCTTTGCTTTTTTTTTTTTCCTGCCAATAGCCATTACTTATTTACACTTACTTTCTTTTCTGTATCAAATTGTCACCTAACAAACTAAGGAATTGTGTCTCGGTGTCCCTCACAGGACCCAGCATGGTGTTTATCAAATAAATGTTATATAGCTGTCACTGGTTCACCCTGCTGCCTCGATCCTTTTTGCATCCGTTGATGTCAATACTGAGTAGTAGCAACTTAGCCAATCCTGACGGCCCCCATCTCCTACCTATACTGCCTGAAAATAGGCTCACATTTCTAGTGAGTGGGATGGGGAGCAAGAGCCGAAGAAGTGTTACATCTTCAATGCTAGGAGGACTGTGTGTCCCAGAAATCTGCCTGTCACCCTTACTTTGTGGGAAAACTGCCTCAAGGAGTCCTCAGTGAGGAAATGCTGGGTGAGAGCGATGGACAGGACACTCTCTTGCTGAGAATAGTTATGTGACAGGAGGTACTTCTAAAGATGGAGCCTGGGGGGCCTGGGTGGTTCAGTTGGTTGAGCTTCTGACTTCAGCTCAGGTCATGATCTCATGGTTCCGTGAGTTTGAACCCTGCTTTGGGTTATGTGCTGGCAGCTCAGAGCCTGGAGTCTGCTTCGGATTCTGTGTCTCCCTCTTTCTCTGCCCCTCCCCTGCCCATGCTTTCTCTCTCTCTCTCAAAAATTAAATTAAATTAAATTAAAAAAAATAAAGATGGAGGCTGGCAGAGTATGAGTCAGAGGATGGGGACCATGGGATAAATTCTAGAGGCTGAGAGTAACTAAGGGGTGCTGAAGTAGTCAAAGGGCACTAAAGGCTCAGGGCTCTTGGATGTGGAAAAGGAACCAGAAACAGAGATGGGTGGGTGTCAACTTAGAATCTGAGGAAGCTCATCTCAGACTCCCTTCTCAAACCCTATCTTCTGAATTCCGAGGGGGAAGGAAGACAATCTTTTCAGGGGCCCCCTTTGGGGGTTTTACTTTACATGGTTACTCAATTCCTGTTTCCTTGTGTGATTTCATTGCATTTGGTCACTTCAACCTACATAAGCATCTGTCTTTGTCAGGCTTTACTTTGAACTTGTGGTGTTGGAACAAGAATGTCCTTCTCCTGGGAGACAGACCCCAGGAGCTTGGCTTCCCTCAGCCCCAGCCAGAAGTCGCCTGCCTCCTTTCTCTCTCAGCTCACTGCTAAACCAACCACGATGGATCAAGAATCCGGAATCTACGCAGAAAAGAACCAGGAGGGAACACTGTGGGATATTAACAGAAGGGGATCTGGGGGACACATTTTATCGTGTGTGTGATGTGGACTCCTTCAGACAGAGCTGAGCATGTGGTATGAAAATCACTCAGTTTGATTATTTTGAGTCTAATGCTCATCTTTGACATTACATCTGAAAGCTGACTTTGTGGTTTGCCGTGGGTGACAGACAGACTTCCGTGGTGTCTGCCGTGGATCCAGCAGAAATTCTGGGAGAGATGAGAGGAGCGTATGGATGCTTAGTGAGGCGACGGCTGAATGGAGAGCACTCATGGACCACAGAGTGAACGGGCACAGAGATGCAGTGAACTCAAGGCTTCCATTCATGTTGCGTGTTGGAGTAATTCTCAGCAACGAGGCCGTAACAATCAAGATGAACATGCAGTAGGAAAAGACTCGAAGACACTAAAAGTGACCATCATGAATGATAAGCCTCAAAAATTTTGTCCAGGTCCCTAAAGTGATCAAATGATTATGCAAGGTGTGTATGGATATTCATGCAGCCCGTCTTCTGTTGCTCAGACTCTATCAAGGGAGAGATTTGGGAAGAGTTTGTGACATTCAGCTGTTAAGATAGAGGAGGTGGCCCTGAGCTCCTTGCTTCCTGATAAACCCACAAGGGGTTAACCACTCACTAATCCATCCATATCTCTTGCAAACAATTTAGCTTTGATTCATTGCTCTCATCACATATATACTATCTGTCTCATCTGTTGAGATTGAAATGCATATTCCTCCAGGGATCGACAGTTTAGAGACTGGAAGGAAGTTTTGCACTTACAGAGATGGCAATGCAGTGCTAAAACCAGGACATAAATAAACCCAAAGTCAAAGGCATTTCAAGAAGGGAGAACATGCACTATCTCCATTCATTTTTGTCAAGGACAAGATTCGATCGTAATTGACAGAGGAGACGACACATTCATTACTTTGGTTGCTGTTTATTAAATGCAGATGGGATGACAGAAATTACAAGAACGTGGGGTTCCAATGGGTTGGTGCTAAGCCTCAGGTCATGCCTGTGACTTAAAAGTTAAGAGAGGAGGAGGAGACAGAGAGGGAAGGGGATGTCTTACCTACAGCAGGGTTACTTGAAGCACCTGCCCGGATGCCCAGCGCCC
>NW_027529538.1:489391-628344 GCF_008692635.1 Crocuta crocuta
CCGCAGCCACAGCACCCCATGGTGTGGGTAGAGAGGACTCAGGAGAGGGGAGGACGGAGACTCGGGAGGTGAGGGAGGTCTGATGCCGCCTTCTGCGGGGGCGGGGCTTATATAGCATCTTGAGGAGGATGGTGATGGCGCCACCCAGGACACATGACCCTGAGCACTTCCTCATTGTTACCATTGCCATTTCCACAATAAGCTCGTCTAGGGCTGTTCCTTGTTTACATTCTTACAGATGATATTTGACCCAATACATTTGCTCATTTTAGCTTTTCTTCTTAAAGTCGTTTTGTTTCTTTATTAATGTTTATTTATTTTGAGACAGAGAGAGAAAGAATGAGCACACACATGAGCAGGCGAGGGACAGAAAGAGAGAGAGGGAGAGAGAGAATCCCACGCAGCCTCCGTGCTATCAGCTCAGAGCCCCACTCGGAGTTTGATCTCATGAACCATGAGATCATAGTCTTCGCTGGAATCGAGAGTTGGAAGCTTAACTGACTGAGTCGCACAGGTGCCTCTTATTACAGTCATTTTAGAGGCAAACTAAGAGTCGATCACATTTTGGAGGGGATCTCCATTTCCACAGAAACACAGCTGAACTTTTGTGATGTTAAACTAAGAAAGCACTTGAGGGGCGCCTGGGTGGCTTAGTCGGTTAAGCGTCCGACTTTCGCTTGGGTCATGATCTTGCTGTTCGTGGGTTCGAGCCCCGCGTCGGGCTCTGTGCTGACTGCCAGCTCAGAGCCTGGAGCCTGTTTCAGTCTGTGACTCCCTCTCTCTCTGCCCCTCCCCTGCTCTCTCTCTCTCTCTCTCTCTCTCTCTCTCTCCTAGAAATAAATAAAACATTAAAAAAAAAAAAAGAAAGCACTTGATTACTGCTGGTCCCTTTTCAGCTTCTCTTCAATGGTTTTCTCTCCATATATTCAGCTGGACCCCTGCACACATCTCTAACAGAAACTTCTGAGATGTAGAGTCTGTATGAATAACCAAGTTGAATAAGCCATTTCTCTCCAATTTTGTCACATCTATTACTGTTGTGTGTTCACATCTCATTAAATGGGTCCTTTTAGTTCTTGTGAGGTTTATATGTTCACAGCTATATTTCCAAAAAAAATAGGGACTATTTTTAAACTGAATGATCCCCTTTTCTCCCTCAACCCCAAAAGTTCTCTACTGAAAGTCTTGACCCGATGCTCCTTCTCTCCCCTACAGCCCTCCCTATGTCTTCACATCCAGAACTGTGGCTTCAGTTTCCATGTGCATTTCCACAATCCCTTTCTCCAGTTAACAATCTCCTCCACACTCCAAATCCACAGACGTCCAACTGGTCACCCTCTTCCCACAGCTTTCCCGAGGCACCTGCCATGTCCCAGGCCACAGACTCCAGGCATAATCTCCCCACCCAATCACCAGCCCCACCACAAAAGGTACATTCCTCCACAATGATCCTTCTCCATCAAATGGACAATCCATTAAAAAGTTGGCTTTGAATCCTTTGCTTCTCTTAGCCCCCATTTCTGGTCTTCTGCCCATTTATGTTGATTCTGCCTCCTTCAACGCTCTCAAATCGCTTATCTCTTGCCTCACTGCACCCCCCACCCAAGCTCAAGCATCCCCCCCACCAAGGTGGTTGAAAGGCTCTAGTCCACATACCATAAAAATAGTTTGGAGATCATTAATAACAATGTCAGCATGCCCTGGGAACCTTATAGCATTTTCTGTCACTCAGATTCCTGAAGGACAATCTCACTGGATTGGGGAAATAGGCTCCGAGTAGCAAGCCCTTTACGAAATGTAGTTTGGGGAATCTGTTGATCTCCGAAGATCCCCACAAAGGTCCTCAGAACCCCCTGCGAGGCCAGAGCACTCCTCCATCAGCACATGCAGTGCAGAGCACACTTTTGCTCCCATTTTTCTCGCTGTTATGTTTTTCCAGCCTCCTGGTTGGTCGCTAGCCCTCAGATTCCACAGGACCCCAGCTACACACTTCACCACGTTTCACGCTTCCTGTCTCCCCACGTGGGGCCTCTCCTCACTTCTCAGGCCTCTGCACCTGCATCCTCAACGTACCCACCCTGCTCTCAAAATCGCCTATGTCAGGCTCCTTAGCAAAGGGGTGTTTCTCTCAGAAATCAACTAATGTCAAAGCCAAAAATTAATTCCTCATCCAAAGCAAAATATACCAAGGATTACACCATTAAAAGGCAGACTCTTAAGAGGATTTATTTCTGTTTTTAAAATTATCAGGGGCGCCTGGGTGGCTCAGTTGGTTAAGCATCTGACTTTGGCTCAGGTCATGATGTCCCAATCCATGGGTTCGAGCCCTGTGTTGAGCTCTGTGCTGACAGCTGTGCTTCCTCTCTTTCTCTGCCCCTCCTCTAGTTGTGCTCTGTCTCTGTCTCAAAAATAAATAAATAAAAATAAAATAAAATAGGGGCGCCTGGGTGGCTCAGTCGGTTAAGTGGCTGACTTCAGCTCAGGTCATGATCACACGATTTGTGGGTTCGAGCCCCGCATCAGGCTCTGTGCTGACGGCTAGCTCAGAGCCTGGAGCCTGCTTCAGATTTTGTATCTCCCTCTCTCTCTGACCCTCCCCTGCTCACACACACTCTCTCTCAGAAATAAATAAAACATTAAAAAATACATAAAAAAGCAAAGCAAAGCAAAGAATCAGTATGACATGGTTGTAGGAAATCACAACAATAGGGGCACCTGGCTGGCATGGTCAGTAGAACATCTGATTCTTGATCTCAGAGTCACAAGTTCAAGCCCCACATTGGGTGTGGAGCCTGTTTGTTTTGTTTTGTTTTGTTTAAATAAGGATAAAAATACTGTTATTGGGATGCCTGGGTGGCTTAGTCGGATGAGCATCCAACTCTTGATTTCAGCTTAGGTCTTGATCTCAGGGTGGTGAGTTGAGGCCCTGCGTTGGGTTTCTCCTGGGCGTGGAGCCTACTTTTAAAAAAATCACAATGGTATCCTTAGTTTCCACTGGCCAGCAAATGCAATGATGGCTTCTGGCCTTGGCAGTGACCTTTGAATGTGTTGCCAATTTCACATCCCCAGCTCCCATTGTTATTTCTATTGCAAGCTCTTTGAAGTCAGGGACAACACCTTGATCTTCACTGTAGCAGCCCCCTCAGAGCACACAGACCACCTGGCCCCTGCCTGATGACGGGTGTGCTCTGCACCCCCTCGGACACAGGCGGCTTGGGAAGACAGAGATGCCACCCATGGCCTCACCATGCTTCTGGTTCCCAGGAGGGTTCCCTAGAACTTTTAAGTTTTTTAAACTTAAACAGGAATATAGGTTTATTTGAAAAATACACTACACATATGATGAAAACAAAGATGTCTAAAAGGGAAGCATATAAGAGATGATGCAATTCTTCCCTGTAAATAGACCCAAACAGCAACAGGGAAGAAGTCACGAGTCTTCCCATGCCCACCTCCCAGGTTGGTATATAAGCCCCGCCCCCCGCAGAAGGCGGCATCAGACCTCCCTCACCTCCCGAGTCTCCGTCCTCCCCTCTCCTGAGTCCTCTCTACCCACACCATGGGGTGCTGTGGCTGCGGAGGTTGCGGCGGCTGCGGCGGCTGCAGTAGCGGCTGCGGCGGCTGNCAGAGTTGGTAAGACTTCCTCCTTCCCATTGCTCTTCCCCCCTTGAAAATACTCTCTTCCCACCTCTCTTCGGTGCCTTAAGTCCTTCCATCAGAAGTCCCCAAACTAATAGAAATCATCTAATAGAAGAAATCCGTATGCAGCCCAGCATCGGAGTAATTGCGCAAATTACTCATGAAACCGTGATTCCGAATACCTGGCCGGAGGGGGATTTCCACCGCCTTTCACTTCTGTCTTTTCCCACTTTTTCTCATCTTCATGCATAGATTTTCCCGCTTTTTTTCTTTTGTGTTCTTAGTCATTACATAATCCTGTCTACATTTCCTAATAAAATAAAAATTAGAAATCCATCAAAAGTGTTCTTTTTGCCTTTGCTGTGTTTGAGCGTGTGGCATCCTGGTTTGTCCTGAAGCTTGCAAGTGAATTTATCTTTGTAGGGAGTCTTAAGAACCCAGCAGCAGCACCATGTTCAAGGGCAGTCCCAGAAGCCTTAGGCAGGTCTCTAAGGACCAACGTGTCGCCTCGGTGAGACTTCACTCTCCTCCCAGACCCCTCCCTCCCTTACAGCCCTGTGTGCCGTCTCCCCAGAGGTCCAGTCCCTGTGTGTTGGGGTACAGACATGGCCCTTCAGCGGCCTCTTGAACCTTCCATGGGCATTCCCGTTGGGACTCAAATACAGAAGAATTTCATGGTGGGCCTGAGACCATTGGGGCTTCCCATGGGGTGTCTTTTGTTGACATATTCAATCTTTTCCTTCCCTTCTTTCTGCGGTTTTGTGCATATAGTTTTCTTCTTTCAACTTTTTCAGTACACTACAACATTCAGTTACAGGCATCGTAAGCCTTCCTAAATAAAATGCATTCGACTGCTATAAATTCTCCCGGTGACTCTGTCTTCTCAACTATCTCTAGCAAAAGTGATAAATGAAAGGAAGGTCTGAAGGAAGGAAGCCCAGGGGAAAGAGGGTTTTCAATGCTTCTCTGAGCAAGGAAGTCTTTTCTTCCACTGCTTCAATTTCATTTACAACAAGAGAGTAAACTCTTCTTTTTTCTTCCCCTTTCCTGTTTTCCATTTCCTTCTTTTTTTTTTAAATTTTTTTTTATTTATTTCTAGGAGAGAGAGAGACAGAGTGAGCAGGGGAGGGTCAGAGAGAGAGGGAGACACAGACTCTGAAATAGGTGCGAGGCTCTGAGCTGGCAGTCAGCACAGAGCCTGACGCGGGGCTCGAACCCACGAACCACAAGATCATGACCTAAGCAAAAGTCGGACGCTTAACCGACTAAACCACCCAGGCGCCCCTCCATTTCCTTCTTTTATCTTTTCTTTTCTTTCTCTTTCTTTTCTTTTCTTTCCTTTCCCTTTCTTTTCTTCTCTTCTCTTTTCTTCTCTTTTCTCTTCTCTCTCCTCCTTGTCCTTTCCTTTCTTTTTTTCTTTTTCTTATTATTTTCTACAGCTTTTTCCAGCAGTTTTATTAGCAGTAGAGACCGTAGGCTGAGGAGAATTTGGATCACAGTGGTTTAGTATTTCATTTTTGCCTCTGTCCAGAAAGAGTAGGGAGAAAGCAATGGCAGATAACATGTTCTAATAAAATAAGTGAACCACATAGCTAAGCTCAAAAACAAGTAACTATTTCTGTGGACCAAACATAGAATGGAAATGCAAACTGCAAGGCTGTAGCCATAACCTTGCTGGAGTCAGGTTCTGGAAGTGGGCTGTAGGCATGAGGAGAGTGGGAATATGATCACAGAGATCAGATATTCGATGTAGAGAGGGGATGACAGCCAGGCTCACTTTTGGGATTTCGTGCCGGGGTGGGGTCCCTTTCGTCCTGAAAAAATTCTATGATTCTCTGCTGCCTAAGGCTCTAGCCTATGAACTGGTATCCACCAAAGACATACGGACCTCGCCCGAAGGTCACAAATTGACTTAAATCATATGCAGGCTTGAGAATAATCTATGATATCCCATTATACTATGGGATGGGGCTTGGAGGTGGGGCAGGAGAATATTCTAGGAAAACTTCTAGACAGGTCAAAGCCAAGGTAAAGGTTGGGGTAAGGATAGAGAAAGCAAGAGAAATGAAAGTAGAAACAAAACAGCTCTCACCTAGAGGAAGCTGCCAAAATTTCAAAAACTCTTTGTAGTAGGAACCCTCAAACTGGTGCCTGGTGTTCACACTCTTGGGAAATCACCTGCTCTTGAGTATGTGCTGGCTCTAGGGACCAATGAAGAGAAGGCCACAAAAGTGACAGGGTATCACATCCTTGATTAGGTCACAAAAGTCTGTGACTTCCACCTTCAAGCCAACTCTTGATTTGTTGCCTGGCACACTTTGATGAAACAAGCTGACATCTTGGAGGGACCCACATGGCCAGGAACTGAGGGCAGCCTCCAATCAACAGCCAGCAAAGAATTGAAGCCCTTAGCTCAGTATCCACGAGGAGCTGAATCCTACCAACAATTATATAAACTTGGAAATGCATTATGCTCTAGTTAGCGTGCTGCCCCCTTGACATGACCACAGCCCAGTCAACACCTTGACTGCAGCCCATAAGAGACCCTGAAGTAGAGGACCCAGCTACGATGTGCTCAGATTCCTGACTCTGAAACTGAGAGATAATAAATGCGCAGTGTTTTAAACCACAAAGTGCTAGGGAAATTTGTTACATAATACTGAATAACTAATATACCCTTGAAAACATCTAATATTAAGAAAGGACAACAAAATAAACTTGCAACTTGAATTCATTTTAGAGGAAATTGACTTTGTAGAACTAACAGTGTCTTTTAAATATTTTTTGGATCTTTAAAACAATAAGTAAGGGAATGACTTCTATTTAAAAAAAGAAGTCTATTTTATAGTGAAAATACAGGTAAAAACAAAATAAGAATAGATTGATATCAAACTCTTGGGAAAAAAACAATATATGAGTTGAAATAAAAACTCAAGCAACAAAATTAGACATCCTCAAAGAGAGCATTTATAATTTGCAAGGTAGACATTTGGTGCTCACTCAGCATATGAGAGAGAGAGAGAGAGAGAGAGAGAGAGAGTCCCAGAATAGAAACTGAAGTTGTTTGTCTCAACAGGATACTAATCTGAGAAAAAGGTTTTGAAGACTTTCCCAATGGGGCTGCCTCCTATGCCCAAGGATTTCTTTCTACTACTCTCATTTATTCACCTTGGACTTAAATTCCAGATACCCTTGGATGGATTCGATTTCAGGCAACTTTTACTTTAAAAAACACTGGAATCCAAATTATCATGACTCAATAGCAACGTTTTCTATTATGACTGTTCTTGAATATTAAGTTGCTTAAAATTCATTAGAACACTTTTGCTCATGCAGATCAAGTGAGAATTTGGTAAACTGTTCATCTATCTCTTTTCTAGGGATACCAACCAGTCAACACCACAAGTATCTATGCATTAGACTATTGTGACCACTGCTTCGGCTCCATTGTCCATTACAGTAACCATACCCATCTTGTCTTTAGCAGCTAAGTACCTCCATGTGGCCCCTGCCACCCTGAGATCCCATCATCTCCATTGTATTGAAGCATCCCCAGTTCATTGGTAATAGCTCTCACTGGAATTTCTGACCGATAGAGCAAAGTAGCCACAGGGTTCTTCTAGAAAGCTGGGCTGCTCTCACATATATATTCTCACAGTTATGGTAAAAGGTGTGTCTTCTGGATCTTCCCAAGTTGGGTGAACAAATTCACATGATAAATCCACTTTAATATTATAGTTTGCCTAATCTTTGGAATACCTTCCTCTATAGCATATCAAGGCAGTTCTGGCATTTCAACTTCTTTAGGGTGGGCCACCCGTGGCTTCATGTCTCAGCTAACCAACCAAACTGGCAGTCCATATAAACAAATTCTGGTTGGCCCAACTTTATGTTTCTTCTATTATGATTCTACAGCCTTAAGGTCCATTCCCCCACATATTATCCAGAGTTCTAGATTTCTATACAAGCTGGGGGAACCATGTGGCTCTTTAGGGGTGTAATGCATCTCCACACAGTTTGTACTTTGTCTTTTGGGACCTGCTGTAAAGACTGCCAGTATAGGACTACCTCATTAGGCAGGGGTGGAAGGGCAGCTTCTAAGGGCAAAGACTTGGCGTATGTAGGAGTTAGATGTCTCCAGCTTTACTGAGATCTGACTGTGTGTCTCCATGCCAGTTTTCAGGATTTCATTTATTCCCAACAAATGTTCTCACTTTATCAGAAGACACCCTGCAGGGTTAGGAATTCAATTTATGTTGTAAATCAGCCACTTGTGGAATGAAACTCTGGGTTTGGTTATCAGAAATCTCAGCTCTGTGGCTTCAGGGGATTAAGGTTTCTTTCAGGGTTGGCATTAGAGCTTTCAGGTCATTAATGCAGCACTTTGAGCTGGGAATTTGAAGCCCTGAGCTCATCCTTATTTCTCCCTTATTTTCTCCAGTGAGGAAACAATACATATATATATGTCTCCAGAAGCAGGCCACCAATTCCACTATTCTCTTCAGTTTAAGTAAAACATCCTGAGCTGACAAATACACAGTCTGGAACCTCACTTCCTATAGGTATGTCAACTGGGCTGAATATTGTCCCCTCCAAAATTTATGTTCATCTGGAACCTATTAATGTGACTTTATTAGGGTTGACCCTAAATCTAACATGATTGGTCTCCTTATACTAAGAGGGGACTTTGGACATAAAATCACAGACACATGGGGAGACCTTCATGTGACAACAGAGAAACGGACTGGAGTGATGTGTCTACAAGCCAAGGGATGCTAAGAATTGCCAACAACTGCTAAAATCTAGGAAGAGGCAAGGAAGAATCCTCCCTGAGACTGAGTTTTCAGAGAGAAAGTAGGACCTCACCAACACCATGATTTCTGACTTCTAGCCTTCATAACTTAAAGAAAATAAGTTCTGTTGTTAAATGCCACTCCATTTGTGGTAATTTGTTATAAGATCATAAGGAAACGAATATAGTATTTGATAAGGAGGGGCCGATGGCAACACTTGTATGTCTAAGACTACATCATGCCATAACTCGTAGTGCCCTCTTGTGACTGGAAACAGATTCATAGTGACTTAAAATGTAACCAGATTAGATAACCAGTTCCAGAAAAGCCAGAAACAGTTCAGAAAAGTTTGCCTTGTAAGATGTGTCCTCTATAACCACTCCTGGTACCAAAGTCTGTATCAGTCAGGACTCAACCTGAGAAACAGAACCAGTGGAGATATATAGTAAAAAGTGTATCCCAAGGATGTTGGCTTACTTGATTGTGAAGGCTGATGAGGCCAAGTTCGAAATTCATAGGGCAGGCCATCAGGACACGTGGGCTAGAACTCTCAGGCATGACCTGAAGCTCTTGTCCACAGATGGAACTTCTCCTTCTTCTGGGAAGGCTCAGTTCTTCTCTTAAGGCCATTCAACTGATTGGATTGGTCCCATCTAGATTATCTAGGATAATCTCCCTTACTTAAAGTCAGCTGAGTGTGAACTTTGATCATGTCTGCAAAATACATCACAGCGATACCTCGATTAGTGCTTGTTAGAATAAATGAGGAACTTGGCCTAGTCAAGTGGACACATAAGACTGTCACAAATTACAACAAACTTATAAATTAGTTCTTTGAGAAGAACTGCAATCATTACAACATTCAGCCTTTTCATGTAGGGCCATAGTAAGGTTTAATAAAAAATTCCCCTTAATATTTTGGCCCCACTTTGTGGGAATTAAATTATTTCCCCCATTCTAACTTTTTTTGGTAGTATACAATATTAGTACAATATGGTTATCACATATTTTATTTTTTTGAAAGAGAGAGTGTGCGCTCGCATGTGAGTTGGGGAGGGGCGGAGAGAGAGAGGGAGGGAGAGAATCTTTAGCAGCCTCCAGGCTGTCAGTGGGGAGCCCAATGAGAGGATCAATCTCATGACCCTGAGATCATGACCGGAGCCAAAATCAAGAGGCTGATGCTTAACTGCGCCACCCAGGGGCCCGGGTTATCAAATATTGATCATTTAATATGCATCAGGCCTGTGCTAGAAACTTCTTTATTACCCAGATCAAAACAAACCACACTTTTATGAGGTTGGACACAGAAAGCTAATAAAATCATTAACTCTATGATATTTCACGTTTCTGATTTTGGATGGTCCCACTTGTCTGATTTCAGTGTTGTTTTGGGATGGACTTCAAAGTATTCAAACGGTATTTAGGGTCCCAGTTGCTCACTGAAGCCATAAAGATGGATGGTTTCAACTTGGTCAACTCCAGTTTTTGGTTGTACCCTGTTCACCAGCCCACAGCTAAGATTTTGATGTAGGGTTGACAAGATTCATGATAATCTTGTCTTTTATGGTGTCTTAATCTAGGACAAAAAATTGAAACGCCATGTAGTTTCGCACCATATATTTTCAGAACAGTCCATCCTCCGAGTCCATGGTAGGAGATACCAGGCTAAAACTGCGTCACTGTGTTCATCTCGGAAATTGAGTTGTCCGGCTCATGTGGATTCTGGTCAGTAGTAGAGCTACATCTTTCCTGTCCGCATTTGGCTGAATAGATTATGTAAATGCTTCTTATTAGGAAAATTCCAGCAATAACAGAGAAATAACTCCCATAAATTAAAAACTAAAAGAAGACAAAAAAGAGAAATCAATAAATGATATAAAAATGGATGTTCAACCTAAAGGCAGGTAATGATGCTTTCCTCTTACCTGGGAGATTTTAAACAGTCATGGGTCCTCTCTCTGCCTCAGTTTTCCAAATTGTAAAATAAGAATAATAACCATATTTACACATTTGTTGTGAGGATTAGATGAGTAATCTAATACAGAAAAGTAATCAATGTTAACTGTTTCCATAGTTCTGAAGTTCTCCATCTATATAGAGTCTATATAGACTGTATATAGACTTCCTTCTTGTTTTTCTTCTTTTTTTTCATCACATTTAATATATGAAATTGGAAGTTCATTTTTTCCTTAGAATGCAACATGCTTGACAGTGTTTCTATCCAAAATATTGAAATGATATTAATAGATATATAAAATTTTAGAACTCATATATACTACTAATGAATAAATTGAACTTTTGATCATTTTTAAAAAGCAATTAATTAATTAATTAGTTTGTTTGTTTAGAGAGAAAACCAGCAGGAAAGGAGCGGGGGGTGGGGGGCAGAGGATCCCAAGCGGGCTCTGTGTTGAGAACAGGGAGCCTGATGCCAGGCTGAAACTCACAAACCATGAGATCATGAACTGAGCCCAAGTTGGATGCTCAATCAACTGAGCCACCCAGGAGCCCCAACCTTTAATCATTTAAAAAAATTTTTTTAAGTGTTTGTTTGTTTGTTTATTTATTTATTTATTTGAGAGAGAGAGAAAGAGAGCAAGCAGGGGAACAGCAGAGAGAGAGAGAGACACACAGAATTCAAAGCAGGCTTCAGGCTCTGAGCTGTCAGCACAGAGCCTGACACGGGGCTGGAACTCACGAGTCATTGAGATCATGACCTGAGCTGAAGTCAGACACTTAATCAACTGAGCCACCCAGGTGCCCCAACCTTTAATCATTTTTAATGAGTCTCCTTAGATATATAGATCAAGAGGTCTTAATTATGCTTTATCTTAAAATATTTTAATTATATGAACTCCTAAGATTTTTGTTTGCATCATATGAAGTTCCCCTCCCCACTCCAAACTTTAGACGTCTTTACATTTTATATGTGTTTTCTGTAAATAGACTATAGTTGTAAGAATCTAGCCCGAAAATATTTTTTATTTTTTTTACTGGGTTGTTTAGCTTAGAATCACTTGATTTTTGATTTTGGGAAATTATAAACATTTACAAGAGTGGACAGAATAGTATACAAATGCCCATAAATCCATGATCTGTTTCCATCAACTACCCTTTCATCTCACAGATTAATTTGAATCTAGTAGCATATCATTTAATGAATATTCCAGTTTGTATCTTTATTTTTTTTAATGTTTATTTATTTTGAGAGCGAGCAAGAGAGGGCACGCTTGCAAGTTGGGGAGGGGCAGGGAGAGAGAATCCCAAGCAGGCTCTGCAATGTCAGAGCTGAGCCCAATGCAGGGCTCCATTTCATGGGATAAGACAAGATTATGATCTGAGCTAAAATCATGAGTTGGCTGCTTAACTGACTGAGTTACCCAGGCACCACTCAGTTTGTATCTTTAAAAATAAGGATGCACAGGGCGCCTGGGTGGCTCAGTCAGTTAAGCGGTGGACTTCAGCTCAGTTCAGGATCGCAAGGCTCGTGAGTTCAAGCCCAACGTTGGGCTCTGTGCTGACAGCTCAGAGCCTGAGGCCTGCTTCAGATTCTGTATCTCCCTCTCTCTCTGCCCTTCCGTTCTCACGCTCTGTCTCTCTCTCTCAAAAATGAATAAACGTTAAAAAAATAAAAATAGAACTGCACAAAAGCATAACCACAAATGATTAACACACTTAAAAAATTAACAATTTAAAGATAAATAATTTTGCTTACTTTTTTTTCCTTTCCTTTTTTTTAAATTTAAATTTTTAAATTCAGGAATCTGAGCCAAAATCAAGGGTCGGACACTCCACTGGGAACCCCAACAATTCTTTCATATCATCTAGTCAGCATTCAAATTTCCCTGCTTGTCTCATAATATTTTTAGTTTCTGGGTATGCATCAGGTTCCAAGGAAGATCCACACGTTGTGATCAATTGTAGAATTTCTCAAGACAGGATCAATCTTTATTTTATTTGTTGAAAACCTGTCATTTCCCAGACTCTTGTGTTTTATGGTGATATCCCTGGATGTCACTTAATGAGTTCTTCTGCCTCTCCTGTTTCCTGTGTGCTGGCAATTCAACCTATGAGTTAATTTATTATTCAGTGATCATTAACATATTTGTATTTTTTTACCCCTCTTTTCCCTATTTTTCATGCTCCTCAATTTTCCCCACCTTTCTTGAGCTTTCCTGTGACCGTTTTTCCATATACAATGTTTCATTTCTCTCTTCTGTGTAATAAGTGCATAATCTACTTCTAAATCTTTTGTAGTTACACTTGAAATAATAACTCTTAAATAAACAAAGCAGTGGTGTGTAAAGGTGATGGTGGTCGCTGTTATATGCCTTAGGTACAGGCAGTAAGGGGGAGAATTGTCTGGAAAGAGTTTAAAAATTAGAGCAAAAAAGATGAAAGTCTGTTGCATCTCATTATCGTCAGGCTGCAGCAATCTGAATAATGAAGGTGATGAAAACTCACCTCCCCACCAGATGGACATACAGCTTGCTCCCTGCTCGGTGTGTCTCCCCAGCAATGCCCAGTCAGTAATTCTTGCCTTCCTCTGGAGCAGTATAAAAATCTCCCATTTTGAACATCTTTCTGCTGACATATTGCTGTCAGTACTTTGGGCATCTTTTAAAAAAACTCCTCAAGATGTAAAACATAAGTATTACTCTTTTAAATGATTAGTGTTTTGATTTACTCACATCTTTACTTTTTTTTCCCCCCACATTCCTTCTTTTGGGAAACACCTTCCTCTGGGGATAATTTTCCTTCTTCCTCAAGTGCATCCTTGAGAAATTGCTTTTGTAAAGGTTTGCTGGTGATAACACACTCATCTCATTTCCGTTTGTTTGAAAATGTCTTCATTTTGCTCTTTATTTATTTATTTACTTATTTATGTTTATTTTGAGAGAGAGACAGACACAGAGCTCAATGAATAGGGGAGGGTCAGAGGGGGAGAGAGAGAGAGAGAGAGAGAGAGAATCCCAAGCAGATTCTGTGCTGTCAGTGCACAGCCCGACGTGGGGCTCCATCTCACAAACCCTGAGATCATAAACTGAACCAAGATCCCAAACACTTAGCTGACTGAGCCACCCAGGTGTCCCATGCTCTCACTTTGAAAATATGATTTCTCTTTCTCTAGAATTCCAGGCTGATGGTTATTGTCTCCAACACTGGAAGTCATTGATTTTCTGGCTTCCTCTATGAGCTACTAAGAAGTCCGTTGTCTATTATAATTTCTCTGTAGCCGATGTTCTTTTGGTTTCTCTATTTTAAGATTTCTTTTTCTTTGGTTTTCTTCATTTAACCACAGCATGTTTAGACATGAATTTCTTTTTGTTTACTCTTTTTGATATTTTTGGGGCCTTCTTAATTCTGAGAATACATGCTTTTGATTACTAACAGAAAATTTTCAGTGAATATTTCTTTATCTATCTCTTTACTACCTTAAAATTTTTTTCAAATGTTTGTTTAGTTTTGAGAGAGAGAGAGACAGAACATGAGCATGAGCATGGGGAGGGGTACAGAGAGAAGGAGACACAGAATTGGAAGCAGGCTCCAAGCTCTGAGCTTTCAGCACAGAAATGGACGCGGGGCTCGAACCTATGACCTTTTGAGATATGACCTGAGCCGAAGTTGGCTGCTTAACCGACTGAACCACCCAGGCGCCCCTCTACTACCTTTATTATCTCCTCAGAAAACTTTAAATAGACATTTGTTGAACTTTCTCATTTTAATCCCCATGCGTATTAATAATTCTTCCACTTATGTCTCTTTCTGTGCTGCATTCTTGGTGATTTCTTCCCATTCAATATTTTTTCCCTATGTATGTGTCTACAGTGCCCTTAACATGTTTAAATTTCTAATTCTAATTAGTTCTTTTATTCCCAGATATTCATGATGCATCTTGTTTTCATTCTTATGCCATCATTTTCCTCTGCGTACAGATGTGTTAAACCTCTTACTTCACATTCTGATGCTACTAATTCCTCTGTCTCAAATCTCTTGTTAGTCTCATTCTGCTATTTAATATTTCAGTTGGCTTGCTCATGGTCCTTTATATCTATGCATGATTTTGGACTTTAAAAAAATCATAATCTCATATTTGGTGGAATTTTATCCGTGGCAAGTTTTTTTTTAAATATTTTATTTATTTCTGAGAGAGAGAGAGAGAGGCAGTGTGAGCAGGGGAAGGTCAGAGAGAGAGGGAGACAAAGAATCCGAAGCAGGCTCCAGGCTCTGAGCTGTCAGCACAGAGCCCAACGCGGGGCTTAAACCCACAAACTGTGAGATCATGACCTGAGCCGAAGTCGGATGCTTAACCGACTGAGCCACCCAGGCGCCCCCATGGCAAGTTTTTTGATTTCTGCACGGAAGGACATTCTTCCAGAGAGCAGAGAGCATTTATTGGGACACATCTAATCGCCTGGGACCCTTACCAACCAGGGCCACTTTATACTAAATACTCAGCTTAAAAAATAATGTTTAACATGTAGAAATTGGGCCTGGGATTATGTGAGTGCTGGCTTATGAAAGCACATCTCTAGAATAAATTCCTCTGGTGTCACCCTGATTCATCTACATTGATGGAGATCCCCCTCTCCCATAATTTCATGTTTCATTCTGTTTCACCACTCACTGAGGGTGTTGCCTTTGGGGTCGCCATTAAAACCAAAATTCCAGGTCACGGGGAGAATCAGCAGATGCTGGAGTACATGATAGACTCAGTGTGCCCTTATCTATGTGGTTTCCTGTTCCCACTTTGACCTCTGAGGAGTTTTCTTATTTCTTACCAATTCGGCCATTTATTTAAAAAATCTTAAATTTATATGCAGGAGTTTTAGGTATTCTGTAACATCAAGCATTTTCCTGATATCTAGTCTATTGTTGCTTTAATGCAAATAAGCCTTTCTTATTTTAATATCTTTAAAAGTATGTAGCTTTTTGGGGCACCTGGGTGGCTCCGTCGGTTGAGCATTCGACTTCAGCTCAGGTCATGATGTCACAGTTCAGGGGTTCGAGCCCCGCATCAGGCTTTGTGCTCACAGCTCAGAGCCTGGAGCCTCCTTCAAATTCTATTTCTCTCTCTCTCTCAGCCCTCCCCACCCCCCACCTCGTGCTCTGTCTCTCAGATATAAATAAATGTTAAACAATTGTTTTAAAAAGTATGTAGCTTTTAATGGAAGTCTTTCTTAATTTAATATTTTGACATCTGTTTATACTTTAAACTTCAAACAACTGGGACATCTGCCCTTCTTCTCCTTCAAATGCAATCCCTTAACCCCAATTCCTCTAAGGTACTCGCATTCAGATCATTTCCACTAGAACAGAAAAGTAAGAAAACGAGACAGTGCCTGAAAATCGGGACCCAAACTCATTGAAAATCCATATAAGTATTTTGTTTGATAATGAAAATCTGGCCTCCCCTTCAGCTATTCTTCAAGTTAAGATTCCAAAATAGTGTATGAAATAGTGAAACCTAAGTCTGACAAACTGCACATCTCACATGTTTGAGGCAACGAGTGTGAACTGAAAACACTCATCCAAGCTATCTAGACTGGCAAATATTCCGTGATCTAAATGCATCTGAAAAATCCCAGGTTTGATGCATGGGAGGCTGCCCCAGATCTGAACAAATCCCCATTTCATGCACTTAAAATAATAGCATCGCTGTTCTACTTTTTGTGAGATAGTCTTTCTGTTTAGAGTACCCTTTCCCTTATGAAGCCCTTTGGGGTTAAAACTAAAAATCCATTTTCGTGATTCTAATTTTTATTTAATTTAAGGCAGACAAAAGTACCAGTTATCCTAGCTAGATAATCTAATGGAGTGTGTAATCGGGGTCCATCTGGTCCCAGAGTGGCTGAGTGCAGTGGCCTCAGGAGAGCGGGAAGGGTCATTTTGCATGTCTCAGTGAGGACAGGGGAGACATGGCAGGGTGGTAGCTGTGGTTTTCATGACATTGAGGGGTCACTTTACACCAGTGCTCTTTCCCTTTTCTTTTTCATGTGTGCTTCCCCAACTTGCTGGTGACAGGGTTCAGGACAAGCTACTCCCAAATATGGAACTTTGGCAGAGTGAATATTTTTTAACTGAAGGAATTAGAGATACGGCAGGTGCAGGAAGGACTTTCTGACCTTCCCTTGGAGCAGGTCATAAGAACCTAGTGTCTACAGTCAAAGGAAAAAAACATCCTTATCTCCAAAGATAAAGGGATATGGAGAGGAATCTGAATGAACAGGGTGCGTGAAGCTTCCCCAGCTTACTATTCTTAGCTTGTATCCTTTTTGTCCTATTGTATTTTTTTCCCCACGACTCTTTACTCTTTATCAAATCTAGCACAAAAACACTAAGGCCTAACTATTTCTTCGGGCCTTCACTTCCTCATGAAGGCTCCCGTGTTACCTAAAACTTACACCCAACACATTTGTATGCTTTTGTTAATCTTTGTTACAGAGGCCCAGCTGAGAACCAAATCGGGTAAGAGGAAACAATATTTTTCCTCCCTTGCAGCATCAAGTGTTGCTTTTCATAGCTTAAGCCTCAAGACCATCCAGGGAGGAGAAGGGTGAAGGTAGTGAGATTCACGAACGGGAGTTGAATGGATGTCATCTCTGACAATCAATAAGAACTTGTTAGTTACCAGTGTGTTTCCCATTCCAAGGAGTATCTCTGCATTCCAAGGGTCTGGGGGTGAGAGGGATGGAGGGATATAGTAACAGGGAACCAACCTAGGAATAGTTGGGTGTTTTGTGTGAAACTTCTGAGGTGTTATTATCTCTTTTAGCTAACAAAAAGATTATTTCTTAAAAAATTAGTCTTTTGGGAGTTGTATGGTTACTCACCCACTCCCTCCAAAGGTCCCTCATACTTTAGACTTATGAATTCCACCTATTTTTTAAAAACAAAACTTCCCCAGAAAATTACTTTATGTCATCAGTATACCACAGTATTATCTTATGATTTAGTAAAGATACACTTTAAAGTTACCACTTCATACATAACTAGCTAAATCCCTTTTTAGCTTTTTCTAGATGAGGTAAAAAAGATACTTTTAGCTTTCTCATGGGCCTTTTCCCCTTAGCTTTTCGGTAATATTCAAAGATGTATGTGGAGCCTCTTTTCAAGATCTCTATGGTTCTTTTAAAAGGAGAAAGTCATACAAAGCCTATGCTGTGATAACAGTTTGAGAAATAATGAGAAAATGGAGGAATTAGTTGAGAATGTCTCAACGCAGTCTTCTCTCTGCTGAATCTCTGCATCATATGAAAATGCTGACTTAGGTTCTATTTTCTATTTTTTAGATTCTAATCTTTTAAGATGGCACTTGAAATTATATTAGAGAGCTCATGGGATATCATAAGTGCATAATCAATGATAAATAGGCATTTATGAAGGAGATTTGGGAGTTATTAATCAATATACCTGTATATTCTTGGCTCTCCAAGTTTAATCCAAGCATAGTTAATCCAAAATCAATTTCTAAGAAGGTTGCTATTCAAAACCAGGGATCTACAATAACACTTTTTCTTGGTCTGGGGAATATTTTATAGAAATAGGATTTGTCTTCTGTTATGCCTTTGGAGTGTATATTTTTTGCTTACCC
Organism: Crocuta crocuta; assembly: GCF_008692635.1. Lineage (NCBI taxonomy): Eukaryota > Metazoa > Chordata > Mammalia > Carnivora > Hyaenidae > Crocuta > Crocuta crocuta. Next base: position 507,419 of record NW_027529538.1, read on the forward strand.
ATCTCTGGCGCCCAGGTAAACTAGTCCTTTATTTAGGAGTTGAGTTTTATATTAAGTAACTTACATGAAAGAATCTCTATGAAAGTTGTTCTAGCATTGAGGATATTGGCAGTGACTACAAGAGAAGAAAAAAGTACAAAGAAAGATTTTATAGGAGTGCCTTGAATCTAGATTTCTCTTTGTTGAAAAGATAAAACCATTTAGAAATCTTGAATTGTCAGGGAAAACAAAGGTGGAGCTTGGCTTTTACTGCCAAATTTAATTTTCACCCCCCGCTCTCGATGTTGGTAAGAACTCCTCAGAAAGGTCAAAATGTATTGATTTTCCCACAAAGCATTCGTTTAAATCAGATTACACAAAATAGTGGCAGAGAGGAGGACAGGCAGATTGACGAGCAATTTTCTTCTCAAGTTCTATTTTGCCTCCCTCTGTTCTAGGAATTCATTAATTTCAGTTTAAGACACAATGGATTTGTAGAAAAATAAAGGAGATATCTGGAGGTGTGATTTATATAGAAATCCTTAGAAACAGTAAGTGCATCCTAACAGTGTTGACTAATGTGAATAACTATTTTTTTTTCTATTAAGAAGAGAGGAATGTACCCCTGTACTGAGTACACTATGGGCCAGGAATAGTGCATTTTACAGGTGGGCATCTAATCTGTATAAGAGCTCATAAAGTAACTATTATATTTTCCATTTTACTAACCAGAAAACTGAGACATTAAAACAAAGTTACATCTCTAGGGTAAGGATGAGGAATTGCGTGGCAGGTGCACATGAAACAAGGTGCCATAAAATGATAATCACTAAATTTGGGTGATGGGTACCTGAAACATCATGATACTATTTTCTTTATTTTTAAAATACATTTGAAATTTTCTCAAGTAAAAGTTTCTTACGAAATCACTAATAAACATCAAGTTCAGATCCACTCTCTTGTCTTCAAGCTTGTGCTCTCTTGATCATGTCACATACCTAATAATTTCTAAAAAGCTGGACAGCAAATTTCAAGCTGGATAATAAACCAGGAATTTAAATTTTATTTTAGAAAGTTAAAAATTGCTTGTTTTATGTTCTCAAAAAGAATTGAGTCTGTGTTAATCTTAGTTTTGTATTTATTCAATGAGGATGTCTTTCTTTCTATTGAAAATTTCTTAAATGTCCTGGTGTTATTTAATTGTGTTTCCTGAAATGACCCCTTTTTCTCTTGCTGTTTTTAAAGAAGACATTTCAATATTCTAGACATTTGCCCTGGATATGTACAGACATGTAAGATCAACCATTTTGTCCATAAGACTGAGTAGGCTTAATGAAATTTGTGAACTAAGCTTTAATAAGATTGAACTTTAGTCAGAGCAAGAAAAATCTTTAGCTGTGGGTAATGAGAACCACTTAGACTCTACGTGGGATGACTGCATGGCTCTATTTTAGGCCATTCTTTCACTCTATCACTTACTTAAAGAAAAGGCCACCTGTTTAATGAAAAATTCTCTTAAGAAATAGAATGCATCAGGGCACCTGGTTGCCTCAGTTGATTGGGTGCCCGACTCTTGATTTTGGCTCAGGTCATGATCCCAGGGTGGTGGGGTTAGTCCTAAATTGGGCTTGATGTTAAGCGGGGAGCCTGCCTGAGATTCTCTCTCTCTCTCTCTCTCTCCCTCTCTCTGTCCCTCTGCCCCTATTCCATGAGCACAGGCTCTACATCTCTACAATAAAAAATTTTAAAAAGAACTAGAATATGTCTTAACTACATCATGTTTATATCTCTCAATACAAAATTATTCCATTGAAGACATATACTAAATGAAAAGAGCTGGAAACAAAAGGCTATAGACACTTTGACTCCATTTATCTGACTTAAAAAATATTTATTTATTTTGAGAGAAAGAAAGCAAGTGAGTGGGGGAGGGGCAGAGAGAGAGACTCCCAAGCAGGCTCCAGGCTCTGAGCAAGCTGTCAGCACAGAGTCCGATGTGGAGCTCAATCTCACAAACCATGAGATCATGATTTGGGCCAAAGTCAAGAGTCAGACACTCAACTGACTGAGCCACCCAGGGGCCCCGTTTATATGACTTTCTGAAATGACAAAGCTATAGCGACAGAAAACTGATGAATGGGTTTCTGGGGGTGCTGGAGAGAGAGGCGACTGACTGCAAAGGGACAAGAGCATTATCTGGGTGAAGGTCTTCTTTATTTTCATGTGGTGGCTACACAGCTGTGTTTTTGCCTAGATTAATAGAACTCCATATAATTATTTTTGTGTGTCAATTTATTGTATGAAAATTATATCTCAGTAAGTCTGATTACTATATATAATAATATAAATGTGTGTGTGTGTGTGTGTGTGTGTGTGTATAGTTTTCAAAGTAAGTATGCCTCTGTGTCAGTGAGGGCACAGAAGCATGCACTTACCTGTATGTTGACCGAAAGCCCCAGTCCCTGGTTGTCAACCACAGCCACCGTCATGACAGTCTGGATCACCAAGGCAATGAAGGTGTTGATTCCAAATACCAAGGCATAGCGTTCCACACTGAGATTCACAGCGATCTGAAATCTAACATTATACAAATGGAAAGAGTTTTGAAAGCACACATACGTGGGCTTTTAAATACAGAGCAGGGAACTGTGTTGTTCCCAGGACTTGGCTCTCCTCAGGAAGCCCAGGCTTCTGTTGACAGTTTCTTGCTAAATGCTCTTCTAGAAGAGAAAAAGGAGCGAAGGGTAAGTATAGTGAAGTGTTGTATTTTAACATTCTGTGTGATGGGATATATTTTGAGAATTTAAAATGAATTAACCTTTTCTAAAATTGAACCAAATATCCAAATGTTCTGTAACTAGGGAGCACTGAACATTATTGGATGTGGATATGGTTTCCAAGTCACTTTTTAAAAAATGTTTATTTACTTTTGAGAGAAAGACAGAGCATGAATGGGGGAGGGGCAGAGAGAGAGGGAGACATAGGATCTGAAGCAGGCTCCAGGCTCTGAGCCATCAACACAGAGCCCGACACAGGGCTCAAACTCATGAGCCATGAGATCATGACCTGAGCCAAAGTCAGATGTTTAAATGGCTGAGCCACCCAGGCGCCCCTATCAGTCACTTTTTAACGAAGACATATCAATGAGTAAATCACAAGTCACTTTGATGAGGTTTTACTTATTTGAAGATTGTTCACTGGATCACTGACTGTCTACATTAGCAGTTTCAGAGTCTAATAGGTGAATTTTTCTCTGGAAAACTCTCACATTATTTTCTTTCACAGTTGACAGAAATCTGGCATTAGTTCATTTTAAATAACTTATTGGGTCTTAACATTAGCCAGGCAAGACTACATATATGCATTAGAATTGTTCCACTTAATTTAGCTAAAACATTTATAACCTGAATCTATTTAAATATATGAAAACAAATGGAAAGTTTTGAGTATTTTTACATCCGCTCCCCCAGTCCACAGCAAAAAACAATACAAGCATTTAAAAATTATGTGATTCAATGAAAATGTATTGTTTCAGTGCAAAAACTTACCAACTAAACACAGCAAGACCCATAGATAATCCAAGATCCTGCAAAGTGAATATAACAGGTGGTCCAAATAAGCTTTATAATTTCAGGATTTTCTTGCTCAGGTAATAATTTTTCCTTTGGAAAAAAATGTTATACCAGATAGATGCCTTTGAAATTTAGATTAAGTCAAAGGGCAGATTCCCTTTTAGTATGCAAATTATTCCAGGTTGGATTCTTGATTTATTTTTGTTTGTTTGTTTGTTTGTTTTAACATTTGTTTACTCTGAGAGACACAGAGAGACAGAGCACGAGCTGGTGAGGGACAGAGAGAGAGAAACACACAGAATCCGAAGCAGGTTCAGCACAGAGCCCAATGTGGGACTTGAACTCACAGACCGCGAGATCATGACCTGAGCCAAAGTCGAACACTTAACCACTGTGCCACCCGGGGAACCCAGGAATCTTGATTTAATATGTACAGATGCATCAACAGCTTATCAGTGATTACTTGGTTTGAGATGAGACCTTTACATGTGGTAGATTCAAATGGAGACGTAATACATCAGGCTGAGAGTGGCATTGAATTGTAAGATTTTTCAGTCTAAACTCAAAAACTATTGTCCCGGGTACCTGAAATGACAAGTAATCATACTGTCTAAAATCTAATTTCAAAGCTCCTACTGAGTGGTTTCTATGTAGGCATAAAACAACCACTGCCCAGGACTAGTAAGTTCTTGGAAAGAGAATTTTATCGTGTTCTTCTGTTAGGCATTTAGTGCTAATTATGGATGAGCCTCTGGGATAGTCTGTAATTTAAAAGATAGAACACTTTGAAATTCTATGTGATCATTTATGTTCCACATATGATTTTATGGGATTGGCATTTGCCAATTTACCTATAACTTAAAGGAAAGTAATAGCAACATTTTCTAAACCATTAAAAAACTACAATGAGTTGCCTGGATGGCTCAGTCAGTTAAGATTTTGTCCTTATTTTGGCTCAGGTCATGATCTCACAGTTCATGAGATCAAGCCCCACATCAGACTCTGTGTTAACAGCATGGAGCCTGCTTGGAATTCTCACCTTCCCTCTCTCCTTCCCTCTCTCTCTCACTGTCTCCCTCAAAAATAAATAAATGAACTTTAAAAATATATTAATTTCTGCCTATATAAAAATGGAATGGTTAAATTAAAAAAAAATCAATAGCCCAACTTTTGTGTGTGTGTGTGTGTGTTTTTTAAGTTGTTAGGTTACTGTATTTCCTTTTTTTTTTTTCAAGAAATGCTAACCAAATGCTTATCATGAAGCAAGAACTAGGGTAAACTCCAGGGCATACAATGAACAAGCTTGATTGTATCTTCACAGAGCTTATACTCCAACAGGGAATATTTAACTGGTACCAGATAACTGCTTTAACTAATATTTAATTAAATTTATCAGTTTTCATCATGAAAAAAGATATAGGTAGTAAATATCTTTTTCTAGAAAAATCAAATTATTTTTATGAACTTCTTGTATCACATGATGTTTGAAACTGTGTTTGGTCAATTATCTTAGAATTCTTTCCAAATCTGAACACTAACCTTTTGTATTAGAGATACATTTATCTAATGTTTGCTAAATTTAGTTTAAAATTTTCTCAGAAGTTGAAGTACTAACAAGATGTAAATGGAGTTATCGTGATTGGGTTCACCTACAGAGAAAATGATGTTGGATCAGTATTCTGAAGTTCAACATGTGAGTGATAATTTCATTTAGCACCAAATTTGACAGATCTATGAAGTCAAGTTCTCTTCTTTTCCCCACTGTGAGTGTGTATCCTGATATTAAGATACTATTTGTTGAGTGCTGTTCGGTAATTAGATAATCTAAATAGTGTAACGAAAGTTAATTATGTATCAAATAATTCTTCTCTTCACTAAACTTACAGTCACCTGACTGAATGGACAAATTAGATGAAGGATGATCATTGAGCTCTATGTAGAAAGTTCTGGACATACTATCTGGAAAAACCCTGACAGTCAATGTATGAATTCCATCTCCACAGCCTCCCAGGGTCTCAGCATTCTTATTATTCATGTGGCTTAACCCTCTACTTCCTTATGTCTATGAAAAATCATTCTGAGAATTTACCAATACACCAAAATATTTTGGTTGTGTTTTCTCTTAAGTCTTATATTCTGACAGTTAATCTTACTTTTTTTCCTTCAAATTGTCTTATTTGTTTCTTCAGCAGAACAATATTGACTTGCTTCATGGAATGTAATAGAAATGCAGCTGGCTATGAACCAATCTGTTCTGAAATATTCGAGAATAATACTTTTATCTTTTCATTGTGTAGAAGGTGTGGTCAGAAACAGCACAAATAACTCTGAAAACATATTTTTACTAACTTTCAGGTTCTCCGTTTCCCTAAAAATGGCCATTGAGCATTAAACCAAACTGATTTAGGTTGGGCTTGAGTTCTTTTTCTTACTCAAGAGTTAGATTGCTAAAAGAAAACAAAACATTTCAAATATTTTCTAAAATAAAAGCGAGAGAAGATAGAGATCTCCTTGTTAGGATGTTGAAGGTCAGAAAAGACTGAAATTACAATAAGAAAATAACAGGGTAAGCCAAAAATCATGCTATCCCATTAAGAAAACATAAGTATAGTCAAACTGCTGAAAATCAAATAAAAAGAGAAAGTCTTAGAAGCAGCCCAGAGCAAAATTATCATCACATTTAGGGGAACAACAATGGGAATGATAACTAACTCCTTAATGCGAGCTGGAAGACAATGGAATGATAAATCTTGAATGTGCTGAAAAGAAAAACAAAACAAAACAAAACAAAACAAAACACTATCAACTAAGAATTCTGATCAGCCAAACAGTACTTAAAAATGACAGCAAACTTCATTTTTAAATACATAAAAGTTGCGAGAAATTGTCACCAGGAGGTCTGTACTACAAGAAATGTTAAAAGAAGTTGTCAGGGGTGCCTGGGTGGCTCAGTCAGTTAAGCGTCCGACTTCGGCTCAGGTCATGATCTCACAGTCTGTGGGTTTGAGCCCAGAGCCAGGCTCTGTGCTTACAGCTCAAAGCCTGGAGCCTGCTTCATATTCTGTGTCTCCCTCTCTCTCTGCCCTCCCCTGCTCACCCTCTGTTCTCAAAAGAAAGACCATAAAAAAAAAAAGTTGTCAGGCTGAAAGGAACCAACAGCAGATGGAAACTTGGATCTATAGAAAGAAATGAGAAGTATTGGGAATGATAAATCCATGAGCAAACATAAAAGATTATTTTTTCTTGCCTTAATTTTTAAAAGATAATTATTATTTTATAGCAAATGGAATAATAATGTACTGTAGGGTTTATAACAGTTATTGAAATACAATCTATGAAACAGTACAAAGGATGGGGAGGAAATGAAATTATGTTGCTCTAAAGTATTTATACATTAAGTGGCATAACATTAATTGAAGGAAAACTGATGAGTTAAAAACCTAATGCCACTAAAAACATAAAAACTTAGCCAAGAAAAACCAATAGAGAAAGTAAAATGGAATTAAAAAGAAAGCCCAATTAACTTAAAAAAAAAAAAGAATAAAGACTAACGAACAGGTGGGACAGAGAGCAAACAAATGACAAAGTGGTAGACTTAAAACTAACCATATGTTATATGGAGTTCACAGGTAAGCTTCTTGAATGTGTAAATTAATGTTTTAAATTAATATTTATGGTGTCTTTGATATGTCAATTAATGCTTTTCATCAAATTTGGGATCTTTTTGGCCATTATGTCTTTACATGTTGTTTCTTCCTCTTTACGGTCTCTTCTTCTGGGACTCCATAATGCGTATATGGATACACTTCATGGGGTTCCACAAGCCTCTAAAAAAAAGTTTAAGGCCAAAGAGCACACTCAGCATTATGCAGCTGATGATGTTAGGTCAGGGAAAATATTTCAGATGCTTGGTTTATCACTGATCAACTTCCTAATTAAAATTAAACACATTACCACATAGGAAATGAGGAGCAACCCGTACCTAATCCTTTAGGTATTCTCTATGCAACACCCATCACCTCTTTAGCTCATTTTCTTTCTTTTTTAGTTAATCTAGATCAAATACTTCCATGTTTAAACCACTGTATGATTTAACGTTTATTATATTTATGTGCAGTTTTATAGAACAGCTTCTCCTCTACAACTGCTCCTTGATTGGTTGATAATTTGTTTCAAAATGAAATAGGTGTGCTATGAATATTCAAGCAGGTATAGAACATTGGGAGTGAAAACTAACTTACTCAAAATTTATTATTTATTTATTTATTACATTTATTTATTTTTGAGAGACAGGGAGAGGCAGAGCACAAGTGGGAGAAGGGCAGAGAGAGGGAGACACAGAATCGGAGGCAGGCTCCAGGCTCTGAGCTGTCAGCACAGAGCCCAATGTGGGGCTTGAACCCAGAAACCATGAGATCATGACCTGAGCTGAAGTCGGACGCCTAACCGACTGAGCCACCCAGGTGCCTCTAACTTAGCCAAAATTTAGATATAATCACATATTTTTATATTATGTTGCAAAAAAACCCCCACCAAAATCAAAGTGCAAAAATTGGAACACTGGTACACTGCTGGTGGGAATACAAAATAGTGCAGCCACTATGGAAAACAGTATGGAGGTTCCTCATCAAGATAAAAATAGAACTACCCTACAATCTAGAAATTCCCACGTCTGAGTATGTATCCAAAATCATTGAAATTAGGATCTAGAAGAGATATGAGCACTCCCATGTTTATTACAGAGCTATTCTCAATAGCCAGATGTGAATAAAGAAAATGTGGCATATACATACAGATGACTATTATTTGCCCTTAAAAAGAAGGAAATCCTGCCACATGGGACAATGTGGATGAAGCTTGGGAACATTCTGCTACATAAAATGTCAGTCAAAAAAGGACAAATGTTGCATGATTCCATTTATGTGAGTTGTCGAAAGTAATCAAATTCATAGAAGCAAAGAATAGAATGGTGGTTTCCAGGAGCTGGGTGCAGGGGACATGAAGAGTTGCTACTTAATGTGTGTAAATACGTATCTTCCAGTGATGCGACATAAATAATTTCTAGCGGTCTGATGTCCAACATTGTGCCTATAAATAGCAATACTGTAGTGTACACTTAAAAGTCGGCTAAGAGGCATAGATCTCATGTTGTGTTTTTTTTTTTAATTTTTTTTAATGTTTTTCATTTATTTCTAGGAGAGAGAGAGAGAGAGACAGCGTGAACAGGGGAGGGTCAGAGAGAGAGGGAGTCACAGACTGAAACAAGCTCCAGGCTCTGAGCTGGCAGTCAGCACAGAGCCCGGCGCGGGGCTCGAACCCACGAACCGCGAGATCATGACCTAAGCGAAAGTCGGATGCTTAACCGACTAAGCCACCCAGGCGCCCCTCATGTTGTGTTTTTCTAAAATTAAAAAAAGAGGACCACAAAAGAAAAAAATCAATAAGATTGTTCCATTAAGTAAATAAAAAATAGGAAAGATAAAAAATCAAAATGTAAGAGCATATCACTATTTATTATTTGTGAGAACTTTGAATTCTCTGTCTGATTAATAACTTTAATCAAGTCCCAAGAGAAAGTGGGTTAAAATAAGAATATAGTTCTATTGTCTCTTATTTTTTAAGTTAGTTAGTGAGTTAGTGAGTTAGTTAGTTTATTTGTTTGTTTGTTTGTTTAGAAGGAGGAGCAGGGAAAGAGGGAGATAGAGAATCCCAAGAAGGCCCCAGGCTATTAGTGAAGTCCAACACAGGGCTCAAGCTCAAAAACAGTGAGATCATGACCTGAGCTGAAACCAAGAGTCCAAAGCTTAACCGACTAAGCCACCCAGGTGCCTCCCACCCCCACCCCGTTGTCTCTTATATTAAGCATTAAATATAACATTGTAAATACCATTCAGAAGAACTGGAAGAATAAATAAATGTATTTTGTTGCTTCAGATTTAGATAAAGGAAGACATGATAATTACTTACGCTGCTATCGTTATGAGAAGCATGTAACTTGACTTGAATATCAAAAAACCAGCATAGCACACCCAAATATTAGTTGTGTAATGCATGAGAAGCAGAGAACCTGCATCTGCTGCTGAGAACATCGCCAGAGCCAGCTCTCCCAGAAGATTCCAATTGACTTTCACACAGCCCGCTGTGAAGGCTGCCAGAGCCCCTGGAAAGAAAGGAATCAACATATATTACATCTTGCCATTCCACGCACAACGCAGTAGCGTACTGCTTTGTTAAAATTCACATTGGATAGAAATTGAAGCATTTCTAGGCTTTGGTAAAGAAAAATATTGACTTATTGTGAACATTGATTAAATGAAAATCACTTGATCCAGCTTTGTGAAGTGTGCATATCTTTTCCTCTTAAAGGTTGAAATAGGTCAACTGAATTTGGATGTCTGGAAATCACAGACTGGAATGGACCCATAGAGCCTTTTTTTTTTCTTTATTCTTCCCTTTGCGAAGATAAAACTCCGGCTCAGAAATCTGGTGTCAAACAAAAACAAATTCAGACTTTGATAGAGAGAGGCTTTATTTAGAAGAAAGACTTGCAATTGAACATTCTGATTGCCAAAAATCTGCAAGCATCTTGAAATCAGACAGAAATAGGATTTTCTTTTATAGGGTAATCCTTCACTGTAGGGCAAGCAGACGGAAGAAGGATCTTTGAAAGGGAAGCTAGTCAAGGAAGGGGAAATGATCAGGGGAGTCTGACGGAAGTGTCCTGCTGTGGTTGGCTAATCTTCAGGAGAAACCGATGGGGGCTGGGGCACATTCCATGTTGTGTTGTGTTTGCGCAGAGTTGGAGGAGGCAGAATGTCCAGGGAACTGTAGTAAGTAGAGGAACCTGACTAAAGTTCAGTCAAGACAAAGCAAAGTGTAAGGAATGGTAAATTGGGAATACTTGGTGACTTAGTGAGACTCCAGTTCTTCAAACTGAATGCCCGCTACTGTTGCCATGTCCTTCTCTATGCCATATTATGGATATTCTAGCAAGACTCTCGCTGTGTCCCTGTCTCTGTTTACTTTATCTTTTCTATAACACTGATTTAAAAATTTCCTCAAGTTCCTGACAGATACCAAACTTCTTTTAAAGAATTCTCTCCAGACACTTTCCCACCATTTGTTGGTTTGACCATTCCCCTTTTGACCTGTTCACACATTCATTCACCTACTCACCCATCGAATGTTTGGAGCTTCACTGTGGGAAAATATGGTGGTAAATTTTGGATCCTTGCTCTTGGAAATAGTACAGCCTACTGGAGAAATGGGATCTATCAATTTATAGTTTTAATAAGAGTGTGATAAGGATTTTAAAAACACAGACTAATTCAAATGTAAACAAACCATAACCTAATGGTCCTCATATGGGTGTTTTGCCTTTCAGGGGACAGATGGCAATATTTGAAGACAACTTTGGTTTTCATGACTTGGCAGGGGTGTTTGTGGTGGTGGTGGTGGTGGTGGTGGTGGTGGTATGCTAACAGGATCTGGTGGGTTAAAACCAGTGATGCTGCAGAACATCTTACAATGCACAGGACAGCCCCCCCACGACAAAGAATTTCCCCATCCAAAATGCCAATATTATTGAGGATGAGAAACTTTGACCTATGCCCAACATGTAGCCCCAAGACGTATCCTTAGGACAAATCCATATAATGTGCACTATATACACGTACTTATAATATGTTCCTATAATGTGCTGTGAACAAAGAAATTATATGTCAGCTTTCTTACTACCTTTAGCTTTCTTTCTTAAAGACATGGCTTAACCTTGCTTTACACGAGGTCTTAAATCAGCAAACCACTCCTACTTCACCTGGTTTTGCCTAAAAATTTGACACTAATTAGGATCTTTGCTATGTCAAAGAGACTAAGGAATAGTTGTGTGTAGGGGGCTTTTAAAGAATAAATTTTATGAACACTTTACCTTTTCTACACATTATCTGAAGAGAAGAGGATTTTTTCCCCTCTTCTCTCCAGGAGCAAGTCCTTAGAGAGGAAACAGGTTTAAGGTAAACAAATCCTAGAACAGGTTTCTAGGAGCCAAAATGGAATTTTGTAGAAAGGGAAATGAGAAGAATATTACCTCAACAATGGACCCTGAAATGTTCAATAAATATGTGGGTGTGGAACACCCCAACTTCAAAAATAATATCTTCAAAGTCTTATTTGATGTGAAAGCTTTGTTATGTCAGGAAAACCCATGTGCATTGTTGGGCTCACTTCAAAGACGGCTCTGGGCTCTACCCTTCTGACTTTAGAACATTAACTCTTGTGTCAGCCCACCTTCCCTCACTCTCTTCAGCTCACTCCTTTTGGACAAGTATTTCAAACTGTACAAAATATGTTCTGAGAAAAACGAAGAGTCCATGGACAAGAATCTAGAATCCCCCAAAACTGCTGTAGCTTCTCAGCCAGGAGGGAAATTTTTCAAAAGGACAAAGCCTGGGACAGGATTGAAGGGTGAATCCAGTGGCAGAAGTTGGAAACACTCAATCCCCCAGAGACCTTCTCAAGGTCATTCAGTCTTGTTGCCTCTTTCCTGTGGGACAAAATGCAGTATCAGAAATCCATCTATGGGTAAATAAGGTTGAAACAGACACTTACCAGTCAGCCCAAGCAGAAGCAATAAATACTCAGGAACACACATATTCTCTTGAAAGGCCCGCCTCTGCCACCATGTCATACCTTGTATGTCCCCCTTCCTACTACTCTTTGTCTTTTGCTGCCATTTTCTCCAGAATCAAAGATTCAGGGCTATTGTGGAGGGACACAGTGCTTACTGGCTCTTACTAAATATTTGAATGAAAGTATAATATGTATGAAAGGCCAGAGAGAAAATTATACAATACAATAACCTGGCTGCAGAGAAGAGATAGGGTAGAAGATTGTAAGAATCTGGTCTGGATTCACTATTATTCTAGCAAATATTTGGATTTGGTAAGGAATGGGGAGGCTGAGTATGGAAAATAATCTTAATTAGAAGACAACAAGCTTTGGAAAATGCCCATGAAGAGTGAAGGAAATATATAAATATATTATTTAAGTTGCCTTAATGGGAACTTTTGAAATGATAAAATAGCTCTTAAGACAGTAGCTTTCAAACTTCTTTGACCATAAACTGAAAAAAAATATTTTATATGCACCAGTACATTTACATGTGTGTGTAAACAGAATTTTTATGAAATGAAACTTATCCTAATAAGCCATTATGCTCCCTATTCTCCTATTCTTCTATTCTATTCTATTCTATTCTATTCTATTCTATTCCGTTCTGTTCCATTTCTTTTGGTTGCACTGCATTGCATTGCATTCCAATCCATTCCATTCCATTCTAAATTTTTCTGTTCTGTTCTTTGATTTTAAAATGCTGGTTAGATTCCACTACATTAATTTCAAGATCTATATTCTATAAAGGTCCAAATAGTAAATATTTTAGGCTTGTGGGCCACATAGCCTTCTTTGTTTTTCTTCGGTTGCTTGCCTGGATTTATTATTTTTACAACTCTTGTCATATATTGTTCTTTCCCCTTAAAACCTCTTAAAAATGTAAAAACTATTAGCTCTGGTGGGCCATGGGCCATTGTTTGCCCACTTCTTTTTTGTTTTTTAATTTTTTTAATGTTTTATTTATTTTTGAGAGAGAGAGAGAGACAGAGTATGAGCAGGAGAGGGGCAGAGAGGGAGACAGAATCTATGAAGCAGGTTCCAGGCTCTGAGCTGCCAGCACAGGACCTGACATGGGGCTCGAACTCGTGAACCATGAGATCGTGACCTGAGCCAAGCCAGATGCCCAATTGACTGAGCCACTCAGGCACCCCTGTTTGCCCACTTCTATTAATGGTTTGCAAACCATAGTTTAAAGGCTAGTGTTACAGAGAGGTCAGAGAGGAAAATGATTTGGTAGTTTTACCTTAAACTGTTCAACTCTTTATGGCCAAGCCAGCTTTGGCCAGTGGGACAGAAATTCGCAGTCCCTATTTTTAGGTATGGGTTAAACTATTTTCCATGGATAGCTTCATCAATCTTCCCTTATATTCATTGCCTTTTAAAAATGTTGTGACAGGGGGCGCCTGGGTGGCTTAGTCGGTTGAGCGTCCGACTTTCGCTTAGGTCATGATCTCGCGGTTCATGGGTTCGAGCCCCGCGTCGGGCTCTGTGCTGACTGCCAGCTCGGAGCCTGGAGCCTGTTTCAGTCTGTGACTCCCTCTCTCTCTGACCCTCCCCTGCTCACGCTGTCTCTCTCTCTCTCCTAGAAATAAATAAAAATATTTTTTAAAAAAATGTTGTGACAGAAATACTTTTCTTTTTCAAAATATTTGGTATTCACTACTGAAACCTCTACAACCAATCCCTCCAAGACTATGATTTGAAAAAATATATTTCCCACACATTGAAGAGAGAAAGTCTGGTGGACCCACCTCCAAAGGTTGCAAGGGCTTCTACTGCCCCATTATAAATTGCAGAGCTCTGGGATGGTGCCTTGTAATCCCACAGGATTTGAACGTAGTTCAGAACCTGGTTAAAACCTGCCGTGGAGAAGGCCCACCACAGGGACCAGTAAAAAAGATGCCTTGAGGAGTAACAACCCTTCAAATCTTGGAACCACTGCACAAAAACTCTCAATGTTACATTTTCTGGCTTCGGACTGCTCAATGGACTGTCACCCAGGTTCCCTGAAAAGGTGAATAATCCTTTGCAGACTGGTGTGTGATCCTTTTGTGGTTCCTTTGAGAAAGCATCCTTTCCTGGTGGCTGGGGAGGGGCTCCTTGGCTGGGTTTTACATGAAAAAACATGCTCTTCTCAGGCATCGGTAGGAAAAGTGAGAAAAGAAAGGCCACAGAGACGGAGACCAAGGATATGACGTTGAGGTAAAAGTAAGACAGGCTGGCCAGGGACACCAGGAGCTGGGCCAGCACCGAGGCCAGCGTGTAGGCCACCAGCGTGACACTCCGGCAGTAGCCGCTCACTTTCTGGTAGTGCTCTGGGCTGACCACGCTGTAAATGTAGGCATAGTAGGCCACCTCGGTGGCAGAGACCATCCCATAGAAGAACTCTAGCACCTGCATAGCTCTTAATCCTTGACCAAATATGAGTAGCAGCCAGGTGATGATGAAGCTGATCCCTTGTAGGATGATGACTGGCTTGTAGCGGACGTAATCGGTGAGGATGAACACTGGGAGCAGGAGGGCCAGGTAAGAGTAGGTCCAGATGGGAAAGATCTCATTTGTGATCTGCGAGATTCAACAGGGAGGGTATGAGGACAAAGGCATGAGGAAGTGAAACACACCTGACATATTTTATCCAGATGACATGTATCAATCCTAGGAAACCATTGCTGGGCCCCCATCAATTTATACTTCGCAGGACTTTCTGACAATACGATGGAAAGCAATGGGAAACTGAAGCTCAAGGAGAGGAAGTCCAGATATCATGGAAATTCATAACATGTAGATTCCTTCCTCCAGGTATAAAGAGGAAGTTCTTAGTTATCTGCATCTTACACTTTTAAAATCTAGTATGATCTGCATATGCTACTGAGGCTGAGAAAAGAGGCCGTAATGCATAGGTTAAGCTCGACAGTGTTTCCCAGGCAGTTTAGGGCTGCTCGGGTGCTGTTCCTGTACATTTAAAATAGTTTCCTGTTCTTCAACAAGGTTAAAAGGAGTGTTTCAGGAACTGGCAGAACCTGACCATATTTACCTTTGATCTACATCAGTGTGTAAAATGTGCAGACCATCAGGTTATCATCTGGGTGATCAGGAAAATAAGGAACAAATGGCCAGTTCAAGACTCAATGTCAGAAGAAGGAATCTGTTCTTCGGTTCTTCTGCATTCTTGGCCTTACTTTCTTGGGCTGCTTTGGAGGCATCAAAACCCAAACCAAACTGCTTAGCATCTTGTCTCTCTCTTGTTCAAATCAGCTTTGGCCATGATTTTCCAGGGAACACTGGTTATATCAGCAAATCATCTGAGCCCATTGATAGTATATGATTATTTCAGCTTCTTTAAGTGGAATCTATAGCAGATAGAAGATGAAGTAAAGAAGGCTGGTAAACCCTCTTTTGGGGTCTCCCTGGCCCACTCAAATCCTAGGATCTCAGATCACTGACATAAACCCACTGACTTATTGAGCCTAAGAGTGTCCTTTGTTTTGACCTAATCTGTGACTTGCCCCTTGTGTTCCTAGGTCACTTTTTACTTAAGTGTTTTCACAGTTTGGTAGAACTTTATTCTTGTTCTTCCTGACACTCAGGGGTAGTCACTAACCCAAGAGAAGATACATTCCAGATCTGCTTTTTTTGTGACCATCTCTGGAGTTTAAATCTAGCCCAGAGCTCTCCCAGTCAAACCTGTTTGCACGTAAAGGCATTCAAGATTGGCACGTGCTTTTTTTTATTGGGAGGGAAAATGGTGGATTGGTTTAGAAGGCAGTTTCCTTGGGGTTGGGTAGGGACATAAGAATGGTTGCTGGGAGAGGGTGGCCAAGAGGGATACAATTGTTATGTCCGTAACAGGTGTGACATTTATTTTCCTGAAGAAATCGAACTGATGCAGTGCTTTGTCTGATCTTGTTACTGTTTGGTGGCTTAAAGTGGCGATTCCCAAATTTTAGTGCAGATCAGATTCACCTGGAGGGTTTGTTGAAAACCAGACATTCAGACTCCGTACATCTGGGGTGGAGTCTGAAAAATAAACATTTCTAACAAGTTCCCAGGGGACGCTGGTGCACTGGTCCGAGGACCACACTTTGAGAACCACTAACTAATAGGATCCTTTAGGATTAGATCCTCTGACCTGACTAAAAGCTAACAACAGCCTTAATATTTATATGTAAAGAGGAAAAAAAAATCTTCGGGGACTTTCTCAGATGCTTTTTCGTAACGTTTCCCCTCCAAGTCTTATACTATACTGCAAGGTTTGTATTTATAACTAGGGGTGGGTTATTTTAAAAGGTTTGTGATAGTAAGCGATAATGTAGTATTATTATTATATTATTTTTGTACAAAAATATTTTTTGGAGTATTATTTTTGTACAGCTGAAAGGTTGTTTTGAAATCACACCATTTTTTGTTGTACCCAAAAGGTTTACATTTTTGCACGAAAAATATACAGGAGATATGAAGACCCGTTTGTTCGCATTTGAGTTTTGTAAGAAGTTCTGATAATTTGCTTTGACCCAAAACTTTAGACATCAGTTTTAACAAGACATAAAACTAAGATAAGCATGTTAGTAATCTTACCGTGCTGAGGCTTATATTTTTATCTGGTCCTGCTAAATAAGGAATAACAAAAGGCTCTGATGGCTTCATCATTGAGAAAAATCCAAAGCAGCAGAGGCTGACTGTGGGGAAAACCCAGGAACGGCTGGGTGATGGTCGGCAACAATTCATGGATGGTTACACTGCAAAAAAAAAAAAAAAGAAAAAAAAAAGCAAGTCGGAGGATTGATCATTTATTTTCATAAAACTTATGTTCCCTTGCCCATGTTTCACTTGTCCTTTGGTCTTAAAAAGGAAAAATTGAAAATCATTGCGACAGTGAATAGATATCACAGGTCAAAACACAGGAACTTGAGTCGTGTCTTTGCGCTTCTTGGTTTAAAGAGAAAACTAACGATTACTTGAAAACGTTGCAGTAGGGATTAAATTTCATCCCAACTGGAAGGGCAAGGTCACTGTTGAAAAACTACTCCCCCAGCATAACAAGGCAGTCAGTCACGCTCTCCTGTAAACTTTCACAGTAGAAAAAAAGTCAGGGAATTTCTCCTAAGGCAGAAGTCTTGGGCTAAGATAAGATTGGTGGAATTTTGATAGACACAGTTGCTAAGCAAACATCTGCTTCATGCTCCCTATCGTGAGTCTATTTCCCTGTAGCAGTTGATGACCTGGAAACTCATTTTAATGAGTGCTTTAAAGTGGTGAATAAAATAGCCCTTGGGGGAGTAAAGATTTATAAAGCAGATAAATCCTTTACTTTGTCTAAGTATTGAATTCAAAGTGAACATTGGTTTAGTGTCAGAAGGCTCACCTAATTAAAACTGTCACCCACCCAGGTGATTTGGTTTGTTTTTAATACCTATCTTCAGAAGAGTTACATGACAATGTTGCATCATAGGTGAAATTCAATTGTACTTAAAAGTATTTTACTGAGTTGATATTTTGTTCCTGCTCTATTTTTTCCCACTTATGTTGCTAATACTGAAATGTCAGAACTTAGTCCAAGAGGATAAACCTTCAGTTGGCTGACTGAAGGAAGACATGGGTAGCCTGTAGAAAGGCAATCCACTGCTCTGAGAGAAACTGACTCTCCCAGGCATTGACCGTTTCCTTCGGGAAGCTTCCCAACCCTCTCTAGCTGCTTTCCTGTCTTAGTCTATGCTTTGTCTGAGTTACAGCCCTGGTGAGGCATTATGGCCTGGAGGTCAAGGGCAGGGCTCTGGAGTCAATACGGTCCAAATTTTTCTCTGCTACTTACAGCCATGTAAACTTTGGCAAGTTACTGGATCACTTCGGTATCTCAGATTTCTCATCTGTAAATAGGGTTAATAATACCTGCCTAGTGTTGTGAAGATTACACACATTAGTACATGTTATGCAGTCTGTAGTATGAATGGCTTTCAGAAGCACTGATGTATTGACATGCACATCTGCTAGTTAGCCTGGGAGTTCTGTGGGGGCAGGGATTCCTTTCTATCACTGAGTCTAGCACAGAGTCATATACATCAAATGTCTCCCAGAAATATTTGTTGAAAGTACATGCATTGGACCAAACAGGTTTTCTGAGAAGAAAAATTCAAATAATAATGAGATGGTTCCCAAGTATTTTGGTTATTTAAAGTTGTTCTTTGGAGTGGGAACTACAAGCCACCATTTGATTTTCAGGAATATGGAAGTTACTTTTTGAAATAATGGAAGGAGATTCCTGGTGAGAAGAACACGGGCTTTGCAGTTGAGCAAATTCAGATCTCCAATCCACTTTCGAGTTGTGTGAACTGGACACGTCTCTTAATGGTCAGAGGCCTCAGTTTTCCTCACCTGTGCAGGTGGATGATTTCCCATTCTACCCCAAATGTTGGCAGCCAGTGTGTCAAAGAATGTTGATCTCAAAATGGGTGGATTGGTTGGTTTGACTAGATATGGAACCTGTTACCATCGCAATGGAAAGATTCACATAACAAGTGGTCATAAGGAGAAATAGCTAAAACAAACTTGAACATGGAATTTGGACTACTGGTGTAAGGATGGGCTCCAAGTTCGCCCCCTGCTGGTATCTTCACTTATTGCAAAAGGACAGTGTGATTTGATCTTTGTGGTGTTTTGCTTGCATAGACCTTTCAGATTGGACAACTTTCCTTACAGCCTGTGGAAAACTAATGGCTCCCTAGAAAGAAACTTGAAACACCAGGCGAACACTATTCCTTGATATGAGGTCTCTGCTGAGATTGAAGAGAGCGAAGAACCCAACATGAAAGATTGCAAACATTCCTTCCTCAGACCTCGTTTTTTAATCCCAAGGCATTTTTCTCTTTTTAAAATTAATGGTGGAGTTACTGATTTAAAAGGGCAAACTACTGAATTTACAATCCCAGGTTATCTTAGTGGTGTGGTTGTTAATAGTTCAAGCAGGTGATAATTCTTAGTTGATTTTTAACCTGTTGCTTCAAAGGTCATTGGAAATCAGTTAAAACTTTACCAGACTGATGCTTTGATTTGCTCCGAGTTCTGTCCAAATGCAAATTTCTAGTCTTCCTGAGGGTTCTGGGTGTGGTAATGCAGTGGCCTTCTGTTTCAGGACACAGGTCTCTTTCAGCTGCTTCAGGTGAGGAGCCTGAAGCCACTTCGTGGAACTGGGGTACTGGGGGCACTGGGTGGGCATCTAATAACCACCCCAGCTATTACTGTGATGTGGGCCTTCTGATATATGCTTTCCCTGTTGTACTAACCATAGCTGGCTGAACTTACCCGAATCCCTTCGCCTCTCTGAGTCCCACTGATTACAAGAAGGTAACAATGATCTACTCTAGTGTTTCCGAGGAGTAAATGAGGTCAACAGGAGAGGACTCGGGGCTCTGCCTAACGCAATAAATACCAGGGTTTCCCCCTAGCCTGTCTTTGAGAATCTGGTCTAGTCCCATGACTCAGGAAATCACAAGACCAATAAATTGCTGATAAAATTAATGGTTCATAATGATAGTCCCAGCCAAGTTGAATCGTTGATCGTCAGTACAAAATGTATAATAAATAATTTCAAAATTATTTCAAGAGAATAAGAAGACACTGGAAAAGTAAGTTTTCAGTTTGAGAATTAGATTTGCAAGGAAAACTATTTCTTTAAGGACTTAAATTGTCATTAAGCCCTTTATAAATACTAACTTACATATGAGAGGTCATAAATCATACATATTTGCCTTTTAACCTGGCCTTTATGGTCGGGCCGTTACAGAGAACACTTAATCAGTTTAGTTGGGTTCTGCTCTAAATACATGCCGTCCACACCTATTCTTCTCCATGCAGATGTTTTATTAAATTCATTTACCTTCTCCTCTAAATTAGTGATCATTTACTGTATATACTTTTTAAAGAATTAAGAGAAAATGATCTCTATGATCCAGCTCACCATGACTCAGTACTAAAAGTGTTGTTGTTTTTTGGGCGCCTGGGGGGCTCAGTCAGTTAAGTGTCCAGCTTCAGCTCAGGTCATGATCTTGCAGTCCATGAGTTTGAGCCCACATTGGGCTCTACGTTGACAGCTCAAAGCCTGAAACTTGCTTCAGATTCTGTCTCCCTCTCTCTCTGCCCCTCCCCTGCCATGCTCTGTCTCAAAAATAAATAAACACTAAAATAATTTTTTAAATGTTGTTTTTTAAAATCTAGACTACTTAAATGCACTCTCCATGCAACATTTTCCATCTGGACCTTGCTCTGCCCTTTTTAACCAGCAGTGTTGGTTAATACACACTGACCACGTAGCCTCATCATTTTTAATGGTGATTTGACAGATTTCTTTCTAGTTGACTTTCAACAGCCACATCACTCAACTTGCTGCTTGGAGGCTGTCAGGCAGGGCTAGGGACTCATTTCAAAGGCACGCTTCCCTTGCATCCAAGAAATCATGAGGATTAATGAATTGTTGATACCAGTGTTGGTGCTGAGAAGGGATGTGGTTTGTAACAAATATGTAAAAATGTGGAAGTGGCTTTGGAACTGGATAATGGGTAGAGGCTAGAAGAATTTTGAGGTTTTGATAGAAAAAACTTAGAATGCCTTGAAGAGATTGTTGGTAGAAATACTGCTGTTTAAGGCAATTCTGTTGAGGGCTCAGAAGGAAGAGAGGAGGGCTACGGAGAAAGGGTCTATTGTCTTAAAGAGGACATATAGCACCAGGAACAGAATGTGGCTAGAAATAGAAATGGTAAAGGTGCTTCTGGTGATGTCCCAGATGGAAAGGAGAAACGTGTTATTGGACACTGGAGGAAAGGTGATTTTTATTAGAAAACGGCAGGGAACATGTTTGAATTATGTTCTGTCTTTGGAAGGAAAATAGAAGTTGTAAAGCAACAAAACTGGATATTTTGCTTGGAGAGTTCTGAGCAGTGTTGGAGGTGCAGCCAGGCTTCTTCTTGCTGCTTACAGTAAAATATGAGGGAAAGGAAAGAAACTGAGGAAGGAACGGCAAAGCAAAAGGAACCACTCCTCAATGAGTTGGAAGATTCTCAGCCCATCTAGATGGGATATGTTACAAACAGCACCAAGAACGTAGCTGGACAGTCATTGCTAAAGAGCTCAGGTGTGTGGTTAATGGATGCAATGAAGCATCTTAGCAGAAGCTGGGAATGGAGCTGGCGTTCTCCAGGAAAGCTCCGTGGAGGTCTCTCTGGTCTGATGGTTTGAGCCTCTCTGAATGGCACAGGGTTCTGACAGATCTTTGAGAATTTTATATCCACAGAATCACTACCAGCTTGGACTAACAGGGGCAGGGGCGGCATGAAATGAGAAAAGAATGACTCTGAAGGCAAAGGCACAGATGTAGAAACTGGGGCTGATGAGATCCCCTCAAGGCCAACATGGGGAGGCTGCCACCCTATCAGACCCAGAGGACAGAGCATCGAGCCACACAGGATTATTCTCAGGGCTTGAAATCTGATTGAACTTGCCCTGATAATTGTTAAGACTTCCTTAGGACCCATTTCTCCTGGTTTTTTCTTTCTTTTTTCCTTTCAATTTCTCCTATTTGGAAAGAAAATGTCTACCCTATCTGGTGATATTGCATTCTGTAAGCAGATACCTTGTTCTCTGGTTCACAGATGAGGGGGAGTTTTATCAAAGGATGAATCACATACCCTAGGTCTCACCCATATGGATCTGTGTGATTTAGATGATGAAGTCTGGGACTCTGAATTGATGAAAGCCTGGACTTAGAGTGGATGCTGGGATGGTGAAGACATTTGGAAATGTTGGGAATTGGGTGAATGTAATTTTGCATGTGGGAAGGATGTGAATTTTGAGAGGCCAGAAGATGGACTGTTCTGGGCTGAATCGTGCCCCCCCCCATCAAAGAAAATATGTTGAAGTTCTAACTCCCAGCATCTCAAAATGGAAATTATTTGGAAACAAGGTTGTTGCAGATATAATTAGTTAAGATGAGGTCATCCTAGAATAGGGTGGGTCTTTATTCCAATATGACTGAGATGCTTAAGGAGAAACACAGATACAAAGACACACAGCGAGAAGGTGGCCATGTGACAACAAAGGCAAAGATTGGAGAGAAGCAGGGGCACCTGGGTGGCTCAGTCCATTAAGCATCCAACTCTTGATTTCAGCTCAGGTCATGATCTCACTGTTCGTGAGTAGGAGGCCCACGTCAGAGCCTGCCTGGGATTCTCTCTCTCTCTCTCTCTCTCTCCCCTTCTCCCTCTGTCTTTCCCCTGCTCACACACACACAAGCACACACACACTCTATGTCTCTTAAAATAAGTAAATAAACTAAAAAATACATTGGAGAGAGGCATCTACCAACCAACGAACAGTAAAGATTGCCAGAAAACACTTTAAGTTAATTGAGGCAAGGAAGGCTCTTGCCCTATAGATTTCAGAGGGAGGAGGGTCCTGCTGACACCTCGTTCTAGATGTCTCATCTCCAGAACTATGAGAGAGAGAGAGTACATTTCTGTTGTTTTAAACCCTCCAGTTTTCTGGCACTTTTGTTTTTTTACAATCATCCTCGGAAGCTGATATTGGTTCTGACACACCTAATATGAATTTTTGGCAATTTGGACAAAATGTATGATGCATTTCACATTAAAAAATTTTCACTTAATATATTCTAGCCTGGATTTCCTTGTATTCATACTTTCATTATTGTTAAATGTGAAGAGGAAAATGAATCTTTATTTACACGCAGAGTGAAATCTTCCAGTTTGTTTTTGTAGCTACCTATAAATATCTTCAGCTAGGTAATAAACATTGCTTCTACCCCATATGGTGGTTGTTTAAAACCCAAAATGTTCTCATAAAAGACTGAAATGTTAGTTTTTTAAAATTTAATGTTGTATGAATTCCAGAAATGATAATAGGGTGCTTTACCCTTTTAGGTCACCCGCCTAAGCAAACTATAACTTTAAAATTATTTTTTTTTTCAGTTTATTTGTTGTTTGAGAGAGAGCAAGAGAGCAGGGGAGGGGCAGAGAGAGAGGGAGAGAGAGAGAATCCCAAGCAGGCTCTGCACTGTCAGTGCACAGCCCAATGTGGGGCTCAAAACCACAAACCATGAGATCATGACCTGAGCTGAAATCAAAAGTTGGACGCTTAACCAACTGAGCCACCCAGATGCTCCACAAACTGTATTTTTTAAATAAAAATTTATAAATTTTCCTATGGCTTAGTCATTACTCTACTTGTAAGTTTATTTTATATTGATTTTTCCACTGAGGTACTGATGCTTATAACGACTGCTCTCCTTTTTACAGAGTCTCTTCTTTATCAAGTTATCATGGTTTAGAAAGAAGCGGGCCATGGTGGCAATGAAGTGGTGTCCTGTACAGAAGGCTGATACACCTTTGGTAGGGTCCTGTTTTCAGCCAACAGAGTCCTCATCCACCCCAAGTACTCAGGAAGCCCTTGGGGAAAGAAGAAAAAAAGAAAGGAAAGCATAAAAGGAAAGGAAAGCATGAAAGGAAGGAAGGGAAGGAAGGGAAGGAAGGGAAGGAAGGGAACGAAGGAAGGAAGGAAGGAAGGAAGGAAGGAAGGAAGGAAAGAAGGAAGCCAGTTTTATCGTAGCAGTAGGGAAATTGCTCTAATCCATTCATGCACCTTTATTTGGTCTCCATGGTCTGAGCAGAGCATAAATTCAGCATGGCTGGCCAGAAAAAGACTTAACAATGTAAACACCATCCTGCGTACATGGTCAACACGGCTAGTGCGACAGGGATTTCACTACTACTTCACAATGCACACCCTCTTTTTTACAATGGACATAATCACTGCAGAAATTTTCTTTTAAAGAAAAGATGACCAAGTTCATTCTAGAACCTTCTTTGATTATTCATGGCAGTGCTACAAATACACTGGGTCCATTGTATTGTTCGGATGGATGGAACTCCCATTGAGTCTGAAAGAATGGCATAAAGTGAAAACTGTTGAACAACTGCCACGTATAGAAACTCCTTTGTGAATTTTCGGGTTCCAACAGCCTGTCCCAAGTCCACTCTTACACCTTAAGAGAAAGCAACATGATACAAAAGAAAAAAGTTGGTAGGAGACTGTGCTTAAACGCCAACCAGTGGGTCTCTCCCCACTCATCGATTCGGCAGGACCCAGTGGGGAAGCGTTGAGACTGAGAATTTTCATCTCTAACAATTTTCCAGGAGATGCTGAGGCTATTTTTTGGGGATCTCATTCTGAGAGTCACAGCTTAGCAAAGAGCAGTTTGGGGTCAGTTCTGAGGCTGGAAGTTTGAGATTTCTTAGTTTTAGTTTTACTCTCCTTGAAGATTAGACACTAGAGGGCAGTGTGATCTCGGCACACAGGGACAGAGAGCAGATCATATCCCATCAAATCCAGACCTTTGCTTCAGCCCAAACATCTCTGATTTCTATCTGTTCTATTTATTGGTGGTTCACCTAGGAGTTTATTTATTTTTTATTATTTTTTTCACATAGGAATTTATATGTAAGAAAGGTTCTTCTTCCAGAAATAAATTTAAAAGCTGTTCTCTCTTCAGTCCCTTCTTTTTTGAAATCACAGGGCCTGTCACCTGGAAAGCAGGGGTGGAGGGGAGGTGATTTTTATGTCCCATTATTCAGACAGCTTTAGAATTGAAAGGTAAGTGGGCTCTTTAGAGTCTGGCATTTCTAAAAGTGTCTTCAATGAAATAAAATTCTATTACTAATAGACATAGAATTTTGAGACCAAATAAGTTCAGAAGCATTGGGTTAAATAAAGTCATATGAGTTCCTTTGCTGGAATGTTCCTCAGCGTCTTTATTTGTACATTGAGGTTCCTTGAGAGGGGGGCGGAGAATGCAGGGCTGCTGTGAGTATTTTGGAAAGAAACACCAATCTGGTCCTAATTTTTCATTTTCCTGGAAGGAAGTAGAGACTGGAAGATAACGTGACTGCTGGGTAGTGACAGCTCACAGTACTTTCCACGGGAAAACCTTCAGGACCATTGGCAATGAGCATGGCCAGGTGAGTCAAATGCCCTTCCTTTCTGGGGCCTGGAATCTTCCCGTTCCACCTGCCGGAATACTTTTCCTTCCAGCACCTGAAGGCTGTGCCCCATATCTTTGTCCAGATTGTTCTCAAATGTCCTTTTTCAGACAGGACTTCTCAAAACACCATGTCCAAAATGTTTTTTTCCTTCTGTTACTCTCTATATGTTTAACGGTTTTTGTTCAAATCGTCCCCCCCATTTTTTTTAAGTTTATTCATTTATTTTTTGAGGGGGGGCAGAGGCAGAGAGAGAGAAGGAGAGAGAGAATCCCAAGCAGGCTCCCACTGTCAGCAAGAAGGCAGATGCAGGGCTCAAACCCATGAACTGTGAGATCATGACCTGAGCCGAAATCAAGAGTCAAACAGTTAACTCACTGAGCCACTCAGATGCCCCTATTTCTTTCCTTTTAAAAGAAGATATGTCTCCATCTTCAAGTCTACTATATTCTTAGTATTTAGTAGGCCCTCAATTAACATTTTTTTTGCATAAATTACCTAGTGCTATCAAAGAATATAGTATAAGACTGATTATTGTATCCATCAGGGTTCTCCAGAGCAATAGAGCCAATAGGAGTTATATATATTATGTGTTAAAATGGCAAAAACCAGTGTGTTTTATAAAATAGTTCTGACAGGACCCATATAATCTAAGCACTATGTGAATTTATGGAAAAATCTCCACTTGCATTCCTGGGTTTAAAAGTGCAATATCTGACACTTCCCAGTAACTGTTTAAATGTAATCATATTTTATTTTTATACACCCAGGTATGTTAGAGAATATTCTTCCAGGCTTCAGGAAGTTAGGATTTATATGTTATTTGGGAATTAGTATTTATATTTATCCGAAGGCCTCTCTGAGAAGGAATTCTACACTGGATTTTACTGCAATTAAGGTAACTGCCTTGGAAAATCCTGGCCACTTTTTAAAAAATTTCCACCTTCCAAATCTCACAGGGGAGCTTCTCTTGAGCAGGCTGACCTGCAAGGACACAGCGGAAGCAAATTCAGGCAAATGTCACCCCAGGGGGTCTTCTGTGCATGCAGGAGGGAGGAGGCCCTGAGGGTGGTGATGGTGGGGATAATCTTGAGCTGCCGAGGGACAACCAACGAGGGACAAGGAAGCACAGACAAGGAAGCACAGACGTTTGTGAGGTGAACGAACTTAAGATAAAAATCTACCTTCTGAGTAGACTTCCCCTCCTGAGTCTCTCAGAGTTTATCTTTTCTCCTTGAATCACAAGGTCCCTCCTGTCCTGCTCACCATTGAGATAACGGGGAGAGGGAGTGTGTGTGTGTGTGTGTGTGTGTGGTCTTAGATATAAAACAAAGCCTGAAAATAGATGAGCTGTGTTAAAGAATTCATGTGTTAAGGACTTGGCTTCTGGTATTCTTAGCGGGAGCAGCGCAGTCTACAATGACAGATACAAGTATTTCCATAAGTGTATTCACACACACTTGCTAGTAATAATCACCTAGTCATCTGATGATTTCACTTCGAAGGGAGTTTAGAAATAATGTTCACCACAGAAGATGATATTCCCTGGAAAAGAGTGAGTAACCTTGGGCGGAATTTTGGCTTTCCGTGGGCGAAGAGCTTTGGGAGGGATGGCCATCCAGATTACTCCATGTTATCTACCACCCACTCACTCTGTCCCTTCATAAGGTGGGCCCACATGAAGACTGATTTCTTTGGGGACCTATTAGATTGACTGTCCTCTTCTTTGAGGGAAAGTAAATGCTCATCCAATTTCTATCAATGAAGCTCTTACTTAAGTGGAGTAGATGGCAATGATAGGCATTGAATTACATCAGTAAAGATGAATGATGACAATGAAAACTATTTGCCAGTGGTTAGGTTGAGATGTCTCTTTTCTATTTACTTCTACTTCACAGAGAGTAAGGATATGCTCTTTCGTATGGAATGCTTCTAGGGTTTTCTAGGTCTTTCTGTATAGGTGGCTGAAGAAATGGCTCTCTGTGGAGCCTTTGAGGAACCATGCTGGGAAGTATCTGGAAGCCCCTTCTCTTCTTTCATTCATTGTATTTCTGTTCAGCCTGACCGTGGGTTGTTGCACAACTACAGCTGAACTCAGAGCTGAACTTCTGGTCTTTTCTTCTCCATGACTTCCATGGATCTGCAGCTATTTCCACTGTCCTGGAGAAGTTGAAATTCCTCCACCCTCTAAATTTTGGCTTGAGAAAACCTGAGATCAATCTAGTGGAAGAAACCCAATCTCCCACTTGGTGGGGATGGGAGAGGACTACAGCTTCTTTGGAGAGAGGAGGAGAGAAATAGGCAAAAGTGCGAGGATCAGGCAAGAATATAGAGATGGAGGGGGGTGATATTGAGGGAGAAGGGAGATAGAAATGATTTGCCCCAACTAATAAGGAGAACCATTATGCTGCTAGTATTTTCCAGGATCTTCAGATCAAATACTAGCCTCATCATTTTCTAGCTGTGATCTCAGGTGTTTGCATGTGGCATTTGATACTGTCCTTGACCCTCAATGATGCCTCCAGATAATTATTCCCAACCCTTTGAGAGAAAATGAAAATGTTCATTTTTTGGGAACTCACTTAACTTGACCACTTTCTTGCGGTCTAGTTGCTGTTATCATGGACATCCCCATCTCTCTTCCTTGGTTGTCCAAATCCTTGACATCAATTTTTCTCCCAAGTCCTGCTGTTATCTTATTGTTCTTCAATATCCACCTGACATATGTCTCATCTTCCCATTTTCTGAGGCTTCTCATTTCCGAGGACCCTTTTTCTCCTATTCTATCTCAGCCCCCCATTCTCATGGCCATACTGTATTCTCTCTCTAATAAGGGATTCAGTCATCTGGCTGTGTCTACAACCATCTCTTCTTGCTTATGTCACCAGCTACTGTGACTGTACCATTCCTTAGCTCCATTGGGATATCTCTGTTTTTTTCCCCACAATATCCCAGCCTTCTTCTTTCTTTCTTTCCCTTATTATTTCTCCAATAATCACACCAATGCCTTAAGCTCCATTGCCTGTCTATGCTTAGATCCCATCTGTATGGAAAAGACCCTCATTCTAAGGGGGTTTTTTGGAGTACATTTTTCTGTTGGTGATTTTGCATTCCTTATCTCGTCTACTGGATGAATAGCTGAGTTCTCCATCAGGGTTTTCCCCAGCTTTCATGGAGTTCCTGGAGTCCCCTTCCAAGAGAAGGTTCTGGACAGTCCTGGATGCAATTTTCAGCTGCTTCTCAGAGATTCTCCAAATTCCTATGCTCCCCAGTGCCAAGCTGAGGACCACTCCTATACCTCTGCCCAGACCGCTTTCCCAAAAGGGAGCCCCTGAGGGTTAGGTCTGCACGCTGCCAGGTTTAGGGCTGCACTAGGTGAGTGTGGCAGGGCCACACTGTTTAAATGACTTATGCATCCAAATATCTGAAATTCTTCAGCCCACAAAAGACTTTAAGCCCTTCCATACCCCCTGGAAGCACATGGGTAGTCAAATGAAACCTGTCTTTTTCTGATACCTCTTCTTTCTGGTACCTTTGAATAACCACTCATAATCATGACTTCTAGCGACCTACTTGAATCTGGCTTTACCGGTCTGTCCACATGTCCTGAGATTTTGAGTGCTCAGCATGTGCTCCAAGGATGCAATCCTCTATCAAAACCAAATCAATGCTTCTTAACACATACTATCAACAAGCACGTAAAAATAATATCTCTGTACATGCCATTTAACCGAATACCTTCTTGGGTAGGCATTTATACTACATGCTTTCAATGCCTTATTTTGAATCCTCAGAAAGTTCACAAAGTAGATATTGTCTCTACTTGGCAGATGGGCAGGCAGACATTCCGGGAGAGATAATGTGGCTCTCGCCTGGGGTCATGCAGTTTAGAATCCAGTTCTGTAAGGATGTAAAGCTTGAAATCTTTTACCTGCAGGGTGGGGCGTGCTGCTCTGAAATTCCCTTCTCTTATTCTTTTCAAGTTGTTCTACAGTCTTGTTTCCCACCTCCTCTGTCCATGCCGGCCCCTCCCCAAATTTCCACTGTGTGGCGTACAGCTTAAGGTTGCCATCTAAAATGGTGTGTGTCATTAAATGTCATGTATTATCTCTACTGCTAATATATGCAGCATGCAGACCCTTTTTCTTTAATTTTTTTTAATCTTTATTTTTAAGAGAGAGGGAGAGAGAGAACGAGCGGAGGAGGAACAGAGAGAGAGAGGGAGACACAGAATCTGAAGCAGGCTCCAGGCTCTGAGCTGTCAGCACAGAGCCCAATGCAGGGCTCAACTCATGAACTGAGACTTCATGACCTCAGTCATAGTCGGATGCTCAACCAACTGAGCCACCCAATTGACACCCAACATCCTATTAGTTTTAGGTGTACATCACAGTGATTTGATATTTTTATACCATTAGGAAATGATCCTCACAATATGTATAGTTGCCATCTGTCACCATACAAAGTCATTACAACATTATTGATTATATTCCCTATGCTGTACAATACATTGACATGGTTTGTTTATTTAAAAACTGATAGTTTGCACCTCTTCATCCCTTTCACCTATTTTGCCCCTTTCCCAGCCCTTCCCCCTCAACCATTTGTTTTGTGTATCTGTGAATCTGTTTCTTTTTTGTCTCATTTATTTGTTTTGTGTTTTAGATTCCACATATAAATGAAATCATATGGAATTTGTCTTTCTCTGACTTATTTCACTTAGCTTTGTACTTTCTAGATCCATCCATTTTGTCACAAATGGCAGGATTTCATTCTTTTCATGGCTGAGTAATGCAGCACGCATTCTTGAAATCAGTTCAGTGGACATTTACAGAGGTTTCCGTTGAGTAGTTTAAGCCCTCCACAAGCTATTCTTTGGGATGAAGAGATCATTTACTGCTAGCGGCATCTAAGATTTGTCAGGCTTTCAGGGATGTAGTGCTTAATTCCCAGCTGTAATGGTTTCCAAACTGAAAGTTCAGACATAGGGGAAGAGCTTCTGCATTGACAGCTGGCTCTGTCCTTTGGATGCTATGAGGCATAGACCCCTTCTGTTGCAGCCTGCTGCTGAATGCTGCTAGCAGACTGAGGTTGTTTCAAAGATGCTTTGCCTTTACTATTACACTTACTAGTATACAACTTTGAGTAAATGTTGCAGACCCTCTCCAACCTTGCGCAAATTATACAAACCAATGACATTTCATTATTATTTGCTTCGTGTACCTTCTCCATCACAAGGAATAGAAATAAGAATTCTATACAAATTATTCTTTTGCTATTGCCCTCTCTGTTCTAATTTTTTCCCTCTGGAATGAATAATGTTCCATATTTTATTTTACCCTACTAAGATGAAGCAAGCATGGTCTCCTATTTGGTGAAACCAGTGTCTGAAGCAAAAACTAGAAAGACGTCTTTCATCAGCTGCTTCCTCCAGCAGAAAAGTAAAGTTTGTCAGGGCTTACCTTTGTGGTCCTAAAAGCGAGAGAACAGGAGGCTTTACACAAAAGGAGAACATTAGTCAGCAAAAAAAAAAAAAAAGAAAGAAAAAGAAAAGAAAAAGAAATTCACAAGGTGAGCGTGGCGTTCTGTCCTCTGCTCCGCTGGGACACAGGGCCAGCCGCCATCATCCGCGATGTTAAAGTTCCAGTCTGTAGGGCAGGTCTCTAGGGCAGGTCTGTAACACCTGCCGAACGTCTTGATTGAGCAACGAGGCATGCGGTGGCTCGCTGCAATCTGCAGCAGACAGGAAGGACCGAGCAGAGTTCATTATGACAGATTAATGAGACCTCTGCCTTTGCATCTGCAGAGAATTGATTTTTCCTTGTCTTAAAAATAGATTGTGGCTATCATCTTAACAGCTTCTTGGAGAGGAGAAGTTTTCAGATTTTCTCAGCACCTATTTTTGTTAGTGGCAAGACCAGTCAGTCACACTCCTGCTACTATTTTACTAGCTTCATATTTTAATCTCATGCCACGAGTCTTTTGCAAGTCACGGTGTACGTCCTTTGGACCATCTAATTGGGTTGAGTTTTTCAGTGCACACACTTGCCTCTTTCTTCCATGATGTTTGACTTGAATTCCTAGCTCCACAGCTTGATGCATTTCCCACCCCCAATCATTTCCTTTGAAAAAGTCTCCCTTTCTAGGATTTCCAAAGCAATTGGGCCTCTGAGGATTAAGATACAGCTACCCACCTCCCTTTGCTGCCATTATTAACGTTCTACCTCATTTTTTCTGCTGTATCACTTACAACGTGCTTGTGAGTCACCTCCTTCTGGACATTTGCAGCTGGCTCCAAGCCAGCATTCCTCTCCCTGTTTGTGAGTGTAACTCCCGGGGCGGGCATTCGCCAGGCAGCCCTGTGGATTTTATACAGTGACCTGGAAACTCACATACATTCTTAGATTAGGTCAGTTGCCCTTATAATTGTTTCCAAAGGTAGGAAAGGAAACAACAGTGTTCTCTGAAGTTCTCATTTTGTATTTAGCAGAAAGGAAATGGGTGTGGGTTGTGCCTCCCCCCTACCCCCCTATTCTCTAAGAATTTGTTGTGGGTATTTCAGCCTCCTCAAATCCTTCAAGAGTCACCCCTTAGCTGTCTGGGTCACCCTGACTGTGGAAGAGAAACTCCAAGACGTACTCAATGTGATACCTCAAATAACAGTGTCTGTGGAACGGACACAGCTCCGTTCCCTAATAATGTTTTACCCCCAGAGTCCAGCCTTTTTTTAAATTCCGAAGATCTGGAAGAGCTAAACTTCAGATAAGTTTGTAGAATGATTTGCTTCCCATTGCCAAAAATGCCTACATTTCTTTGGCAACTATGTTTTACACCCTTTTTTATAATCCCCCCAATTCCTACAGTGTCCCCAGAATAAACTCAGACTAGAAATTTACAGACCAAAGGCGGGGATATGCTCTCCCAACACTGGACACCTGAAAACGGAAATTTAAGCATTTAGTTAAATTTTATACTTTCAAATAAAACAACATTTTAGTTTACTCTTTAGTGTTAAAGCAGGAAACCCCCGGCAAATTTAGATAAAGCCAGCATATGTTGTTCTAATCTGGGCCAGGATCAGATGGAGCAGACTCTGATGGGAAGTAAGGAGAGCTGTTTAATCTCTTTCTTGGCTGCAAATAGAAAACAAAGGAGGATTTTTTTTTTTGAAGACTTCTGATTAAAAATAAGCTCATTGCAGGGGCTAGAACAATGCCTGGGTCATATTAAGCACCGGATTATTTATTAATAAGAGGGGTTAGTACTTTAGATAGAATCTCTACTAGCACCATTCACTAGTTTCAATCTTATGCAGACAGCCTCTTCTCAATGCTTCTCGTTTCCCCATTTGTGCAATGGCTGTCATTTTCCAAACTCACATGTACGCTCTGCAACGTAATTAGGCAGTACCATGACGTCTGTCCAATTGCGACTGTCTTAGCAAAATGCCACTAATGTGATCTTGCCATCAAAACTCAGGCTGCCCAAGAAAATGGTATGCCTGGCCATCTCATGTTTAGAAAAATAATTACTAACCGTAATGTCAGTCCAGATATACCGAGCCCTTCTTGTGTGCTGGGCACTGTTGGGCACTTGATGCACATCTTAACCCCTTAAATCTTCACAACAATCCTAAGATGGATGACTGTTCTTGTCCCCATTTTATAGATGAGAAAATTGAGGTGCAGAAAGAAACGTTAAGTAACTTTTCCCAGGTCACACAGCGCGCAGGACTCAACCAGCAGGGCAGCTTGACTGCACGAACAAAACAAATGTAATTCCATCAAATACCACCTCAGGCCATGGCCTTCCTTCTTCTGTTGTTGGGGATGCAGCAGGTTGGCAAATTGGACAAGTTAGCTTTTCTCAGGGCTGCTGATTTCTGTTCCTTTCTGGACGAGTTCTGATCTCTGCTTCTCCTGCTTCCGGTGTCTGAGATCGCCCAGCTCCGAGTCCTCTGCGCCCCCTCCCTCCCTGCCAAGCTGTCAGGGCATAGTCCACACAGCGAGTATGCACCCTGCTCGAGCCAACTTCCTTTGTAAAGTCCCACAGAGACTCGGGTTTGGGATCTAGATATTTCTGGGAATATAAGTGTCTGGGCGGTGAGGGGGGACGGGGACGTAAGCCAATATCTTCTCCCCACTGCTGTGACCAAAGGAACTTAATTCAGAATTTCTTTAGAGTTTTGTGCTTAGCGGCTTAAAGTCCTAGAACCCCAGATTTAGAAAAGATTCCCAGTGCAGCCTGCCACCCGGTGTAGAGACCACCGGAGTCCCCCTCTCCCCACCAAAAGTGATGTTTTCCAGCCTCATCAAGAGTAAAGGGGCATCAAATGGTCAGCTCACAATGTTGCTGCTTTTACCTTGCTTTCTCACTTGTCAACTGATTATGAGGTGTTTTGATATGTAGGGAAGAATCTACGTATCAAGAAAGAACTAGACATTGTCTAGACTCTAAAGCACATTCTTCCCAGCTACCTAATCCTAGCCTTTCATGGCCAGGTGAGCTACTTTCCAGATCTGTGCACTGTAGATAACGACATGCAACGTGAAATAATTCTTATTCCACGAAAGTGAACTCTGTCTATAAAGGGACCATCCATCTTCCACATGGTAAAGACTCTAAATGTTTCCATTAAGGATGTAAATGAGAAAGCACTCTACATTCCTTTCTGAATTAATAATAAGGAAGAAGACATTTGTCACGTGTCCTGAGTGGCTCCATTACCATCCTCCTGGAGACGGCATTAAAGGGCCTCCCCCAGCAGAAGGCGGTATCAGGCCTCCTTTGCCCCCTGAGTCTCCCTCGTCCCCTCTCCTGAGTCCTCTCTACTGACACCATGGGGTGCTGTGGCTGTAGAAGTTGTGGCGGCTGTGGTGGCTTCCGCTGCAGGAAGGGCTCTGGGAAGGGCAAGACGCGACGCTGCTGCTAGGTGGCTGGATGAGAGGCTCTGGGACATCTGGTCTGTCCAGTTAATGAGATTTTCCTCCATCCGTCTCCCGTCTCTGCTCCCAGACCTCCCCACTTGCTGTCACCTGGGTGCACTGGACTTACTCTTTTTTTTTCTTATTTGAGTGAGAGAGAGGGTACATGAGTGGGAGAGGGGCAGAAGGGGAGAGAGAGAGAAAGAGAGAGAGAGAGAGAGAGAGAGAATCTCAGGCAGGCCACTCGCTCAGTGTGGCTCCGTCCCATGACCCTGGGATCATGACCTGAGCTGAAAACAGAGTTGGACCCTCAACTGACTAAGCTACCCAGGTGCCCCAGGACTTCCTCTTTGGAACAATACTTCTGGTTTTTGAACTCTGTGCCCTTCTCTTTCAACTCAATGATCCCAAACCATTTATTTGAAAAAATCCCAAAGGTGATGGGCGTTACAAGGATGTAAACCCAGCCAACACCTGAAGATCAGTCACTCCCTGAGCTCAGCCAAAGGGATCGAGATCCTGAGTGTTCTCTCTGCGGTGTTTTCCTGTGGTCTCTACTGCTCTGCACCTGTGTGCAAACTATTTTTATTACTATTACCCTTTTCTATTACTTTCACTATTATTTCCAGTCACCATGTAGCTACTGCCCAAATGTCCTAATAAAACACAGAAAACAGCCACAGATGGATGAATGGATAAAGAAATTGTGGGGGGGGGGGGGTTGTGTGTAAGTGAGATAAGCCAGAGAAAAATAACTACTGTATAATCTCTTTTCTATGTGGAATCAAAAAAGGACAACAGGGGGTGCCTGGGTGGCTAGGTCCGTTGAGTGTCTGACTCAGGTCATGATCTCATGGTTCATGGTTTTGAGCCCCGCGATGGGCTCTGCTGACAGCTCTGAGCCTGGAGCCTGCTTCAGATTCTGTGTCTCCCTCTCTCTGCTTTTCCCCTGCTCTCTCTCTCTCTCTCTCAGAAATAAATAAAAACATTAACAACAAAAAAAGGACAAGATCATAGATACAAGGAAGAGGTAGGTGGTTACCAGGAGTGAGGGTGGGAGAAACAGGTGAAGGGGGTTAAAAAAATCAAATAAGATGCAGAAAACAACCCTAAGTGATTCTGCCTTTGTTCTGCTGTGGCAACGGGGGCATGCGGGAGGTTTCTCTCTCTGTGGCCGAGCCGTATGAATGTGTGCACACGAGCTCAGGGCTGCTGGGCAGGCCACCACCAGGCCTTGGGCCTCCCCTCTGGACCACCTGTTGTTTTTCCATCTCTTGAGATTGGTAGGTTCTTCCTGCAGACGTTTCAGCCCCCACTGCTGTGTACGCCTCTTCCTGAAAGGCCCGGAGACCCTGCTCATTTGTCAAATGTGCATCATGTGCCCTTCAGCTACAATTTCCCCAAACCAGATCTAAATATTCCACCTACATCAAGGCAAAGGGCAAGTGCAAGCAAGACAGAACCATAACCTTTTCCTTTCTTCTCAGAAATCATTCTCTTGCCATTTCTTTCTCTCTTTTTTTTGTTTTTGTTTAATTCATCTCAAGATTTATTCATTTTTGAGAGACAGAGAGACAGAGTATGCGTGGGGGAGGGGCAGAGAGAGGGGAGACACAGAATTCGAAGTAGTCTCCAGGCTCTGAGCTGTCAGCACAGAGCCTGATGTGGGGCTCGAACCCACAAACTGTGAGATCATGACCTGAGCCTAAGTCAGACACTCAACCGACTGAACCATCCAGGCGCCCCTCTCTTGTCATTTCTATCCCCTTACTTCTGTTATTTATAGTTTTTTTAGTTTTTATTTTTATTTATTTTGAGAGAAAGCACGTGTGCTTGCATGTGAGTGTGAGGAGGCCAGAGAAAGAGGGAGACAGAATCCCAAGCAGACTATGTGCTGTCAGCACAGATCCCAATGCGGGGTTTGATCCCATGAACTGTGAGATCATGATCTGAGCCAAAATCAAGATTCGGGCCACTTAGCCAACTGAGACACCCAGGCGCCCCATGAATTTTCTTTTTGTTACTGTTTCCAGAAGTCATTCTATGTACGAAATAAAGCCTTTAAGATATGTCTCCATAAGGTGCTCTTACCAATCAAGAAACCCTGCACCTTACAGAGCAAACATATATTTTCATACATTTATATGAAATATAAATATATATAAATATATATATATAAATCATTCTCTTTAATGAGATACCAAATAAAAATATTTCATTTCAAAAGACTCTTTTGTCTTCTGTGTATGTTCCTTTTAATTATAAATCTACATTTAGGATATTCATGCATATTACAAAAATATGGAAAAAACATCAGAATGGTTACATGTAAAAAACAAAAATCTTTAGCTCCTTATTTTTCCATGTTATTTCTCAAGAGGCTAAACACTTTTGAAAAAAATTAGCATCTCCATTTGGTTATGGGTCATTTACATGATGCAAGCATCAAACTCTATGGGAAGATGACCTCTCCCCCACATTTCTCATTACCTTATATCAGGTAATTGTTATTAGTTTTGTTTGTCCCTCCAGAAAAATTGTATGTGTATATAAGCCAATACAAGTATCTTTCACCTTACTTTTACACAAATGATGAGCTACTGCATTCATTATTTTGGCACTTGACTTCTCTCCACCTAACCATTTATTTTCTAGGCCTTTAACACTACGTAATGATCTTCCTCATTTTTATCCAGCTATTATTACAAGTGAATATACTGATGGACCATAATACATTGTTACTGTCTCCATGTAACAACATTTAAATAGGTTCCAATCCTTCGTTCTCAGAAACAGTATTGTAATGAAAACCAGTTGTGTGAGTCATTTCCCAGGTGTGCAGTACATCAGTTGTGTATTTCTACCAGAGAAATATATAGGTGTAAAGGTACATATATTTGTAATTGTGAGAATGTGGAATTTTCCTCCACAGCAATGAAGCTGATTTATATGCCCACCAGCCGTCTCTGTGACTGCCTGTGGACGCCTTCCCAGAGAACCAAGTATATTGTTATACTTTTGGATTATTTTCTAGTCTGCCAGGTGACAAATGGTATCTCATTGTCATTTAATATACATTTTCCTTAGGGGTTAATTGAAACATCCTCTGTGTATCTGAGCCATATTTTGCTTTCTCTGAATTCCCTGTTCATGTGCTTTGCCCATTTTTCTATCAGGTGACTGATCTTTTTCTTATCAATTGATATTGCTTCTTTAGAAATTAAAGGAAAGCAGCTTTGATGAGTTGCAATATTTACTCCAGATTATCATTTGTCTTTTGGGTTTGTTTGCAATGATTTTTCTTCCATGTGTAAGTTTAGTTTTGTAGTGTCAATTCATTTTTTTAAAATGACTTTGAGGTTTTATGCTACTTTAGAAGGTTTGAGGTTTTAAAAATGTTTACATGTTTTTCCTATTATTTTTGTGGTTTCATTTTTTATATCTGTGTACTAATATATATATATATTGCATGTTGATAAAGTTATTTTATCACTTTTGCATCTAATTTAGTT
This sequence comes from Crocuta crocuta, assembly GCF_008692635.1. Classification (NCBI taxonomy): domain Eukaryota; kingdom Metazoa; phylum Chordata; class Mammalia; order Carnivora; family Hyaenidae; genus Crocuta; species Crocuta crocuta. Next base: position 545,116 of record NW_027529538.1, read on the forward strand.
TTTCATTAAAAAATTGTGTCAATCTTATTAAATATTTCATTTTTTTCTTCCTTTTGCATAAGATGGTATCTTTATCATAGTCTAAAATCCCATGTAAACTAGGGACTAATTCTGAACTTTCTACTCTATTCCAGTGGACTGTCTCTTCACGTTGCTATGTTATTGTAGTTAAGAGTTTAGTGTAGCATGTTATTCTCTGCCAATAATTTAATCTCACTTTCCCTTGACAAAGCATTTTCTTGGTTCTTCTTTGTTAGCTTTCCAAATAAAATGTAGCATCATCCTTATGAGTCCTGAAAAAAACGTATTTTTTCCTCTGGGATAGGATTTAACTTATAAACTTATCTAGAAAGCATGATGTCTTTCTATAATTTTTCTTCCTAACCAAGGACAAGATAGGCTTTTCCATATGTTTAAGTGTTATTTTGTAATCTTCAAAAGTGCTCGCCAGGCATATTCATATATGTCTTGCACATTTATTAAATTATTAAATAGATTCAGTGTACTTATTTTTGTATTATTTTTGTCCTACCATAACTCGGGTCTTTAACTCCCATGTATCTTCCAAATGACTGTTGTACCATGAATGCTGTAAATTGCTTTATACTTACTTTCTATACTGTGATCTTAGTTTTTAGTTGAGTCTCCTGCGTGTATACTTGTAGTCTCTGGAATAATGATAGCTTTGCCTCCTCTATTACGGTTTTTCACTTCTTATTTTTTTGCTTGTCTAACTGTGTTGGCTTATACCACTAGTCCAATAAATTAAATAGGAAGCATATTAGTGGTCATCCTTGATTGGTTTTGATAGAAGTAGCAATATCATTACTTTCCCCCCCTAAGTAAGTGTTGGCTTTGGGGCTGAGTTTTACTTTCAGCCCAGTGATTGGATTTTAGAATTTGGAGAGAAGTATATTTGAAACACAAATCTTGAATTGGCATTCTTTATTTCCACGGCAGAGTGTTCAATGTGTCCTCTACTGAGGTTTTGAAGGACAGAGAAGCACAGACGATTCTCAGCACAATTCATCCAAAAATTAGAAGGAGTCTTTAGTGTTTTTGCTCATATTATTTTATTTGGCACAGCTCTGCCATTTAAAAGTCAGGCATTTCTCCCCATGCTATCAGTGTTTTCTTACTTAAAAATACTCAAAAACTCCTGGAAATTTCCACTAAAGTTTCTCTGTTTTACAGAGATCACATGGATACAGCAATAAAACACCTATCTGGGGTCACGGTAAGGAGAATGCTCATTGCCTCCTTGATGGCCACCAAGAATTGACTTGAATGTCATTCTGTGGACATCCAGGAATGTCTGGAGCTATTCCTGAGGTAGAGTTTCAACAACAAAGTTCAGCAGAACATAAGGTAAAAAGTAATCATGACAAAATTATATGGTGATATTATCACATTTGAGTGTATGAATAATGTCATGTTATCAAGATTGAAAAGGGTTCCTTAGAAATGGGACCAAGCCTTGAAATTCTCTTAGAGAACTGCTTGTTATATAGACATATACTTAATAGAAGAAGAAAGAAAATGGCTGTGTGACAAAAATGTCCTATCTCTTGCCAGTTTCAGTAAGATAGAACAAATACCTAAGCCAAACAAAGGGTGAATCCAGTTAGTATTTCTGCTTAGGAGTCGGGAACATCAACTCCAGAATGGCGGAAGTGTCTCATGGCTTGTTTCCATGCCATTTGCATGTCTTAGAGAGTACTCGAAGCCAGAATTGCCCAGTTCTTGCTACCCACTGGGGTCCCCAGCACGGGTTGTTTGATTGAGATGATGGGACTTGTTGGGCACATAGACATTTGGTCTAAAACTGGTATTTTGTTGTGGTTTTGAAAAGGTTCATTGAAATCCAGATTTAGGAAGTGTGTTACTTTATGTCAGTCAGTGACTTTGTGACCAAGAGGGTCCTTATTCAGTGGATGCAGTGGTTGCTATACGGTTAGAGTCTTGTTTCCATGTTAACACTCCTGGGTCCATCTGCGTGGGGCTCAGAGGGATTCTGACTTGTAGCAGAGCTCCGGGCCTGCTCTCGGCACTTGGTTGAGCAGATGATGTATATGCTTCTCATTAGAAAAATGCCAGCAATGACTGCAAAATAACTCCCATAAACTAAAAACTAGAGAAAAACAAATAGAATTAATTACATACACACAAAATATGATGGTAGGTTATTGATAACACAGAGTGATGCTGTCAGTTTGCTTGGATTATGGGATAACTAAGACCCATGATCTTAATAGGGGTCGTTTAGACTTGCACAATACTTTCTTCTATCTTAGAAGAATAAAGCACAAAAGTATAAGAAATGCAGTAACTGCGGGGACCTGCGTGGTTCAGTCTGTTAAATGTCCGACTTCAGCTCAGGTCATGATCTCACAGTTCGTGGGTTCGAGCCCCGTGTCGGGCTCTGTGCTAACTGCTCAGAGCCTGGAGCCTGCTTCGGATTCTGTGTCTCCCTCCTTCTCTGCCCCTCCCCCACTCATTCTCTATCTCTCTCTTTCAAAAATAAATAAACATTTAAAAAAAAAAAAAGAAATGCAGTAACTAAGAATGTGGGTTCTAGAGCCAAGATTGCTTGGGTTCAAACTCCAGCTAACATTGCCAATAGTGAAAAATATCACTAACTCCTACAGATACGTGTGTACCTTTGCAGGACAATGCAATGCTATATATAATGTCTCCAAGAGTGAATTTTAGGTAATGGGTTAATTCCTACATGCCTTATCCCCTCCTTTTCCAGATCCATATGTAAAATGTGAAGTCGGGCTGATTTCAAGTACTTCCCCGGAGTCAGGAAAAGGAACTGAGCTCTGCGGCCATGTAACATTCTTAGTTGAATCCCCTAAGCCTTGGAAAGAGCAGACATGTGGGAGACACAAAAGCCAGAGCATCACATTATGAGACGTTAGGGGCCACAGGCAAGTGCTAACTGATTGTGATCACTGCTGAAAACCTACTTTGTGTGTTACAGTAGGATAATTAAGACATTGCTTACTGAAAGATTTAGCTAAGTAATTCAAGAAATTAAGTATTGGCAGCAGTGATGTTGAAAAAAAACCCTTTGAGATTACCTAAGGATTCTACATTCCCCCCGACAACCTGAATGCTAGGAAGAACAGCAATATTGTATTTTTACCTGAATGCTGATTGGCAGGTTGAGTCCTTTCTGATCTACCACGATCACTGTCATAATGGTCTGGATCACCAGGGCCATGAAGGTGTTCATTCCAAACACCAGGGCATAGCGTTCCACACTCAGATTAACTGCAATCTGAAATCTATCATGAAACGTTGAATTACTTTTTTTTTTTGAAACAAAATACACATGGGATTCTTGCCTTTAAAAGACAGAAACTGAAGATAAACATGGGTCTTGTTACCAGTACTTTTTGTCTAAATCTCCTCCAGTTTAGACAAACAGGTAGAACAAAGAAAGTAAATGAAAACATACAGTTGAAAGGCGACTTAAAATACAGTTGAAGGAAATATGACAAAATTCCTCCTCTCCAATTTAATGCCTCCAGAAATTAAGCCTAAATGTTCTAAGTTCTCATAACCTGAGAATATTTGATACTATCTGATTTTAGATACCTTTTCGCAGTGAATTTTTGTGAAAATGTAAGCAACATCCAATCTATGGAATCATTTAGAGAGTTATTCTTTTTACTGTCAATTGCATTAATAGCTTCACATTTTTGTTGGTGAATTATTTATTCGTTGGAAGATCAGATCACGCCTGGCTATGCAGTTGATTGAATCTGTAATTAATGTATTTTTGATAATTATATAGATTTTGACACCTTACAACTCATGAATGAGTGGCAAATGTACGTTATTAAGTGCTGTTCTTTGGAACAAAGGTGAAAGGTTCTGAATATTCTTAACATGAAAAGAAGTAATGTAATCCTACCTTAACAATGTCCTCACTTTAAAAAAAGAAACTTAAGTGACATGAGCTTGATTCATTGAACTGACATATTTCCATGAAAAAAGTAAACCTGCCAACAAACTTATTCTCTTTCTTTTGTTCCATGATCTTTTCCCAGGGTGCTTATATTTCTATGTTTCATCAATTGCTTATCAAATATTTTTCACACATTAAAAACTACAAGTTAATACAGTGTTTGGCTCTACTTCTTTCCTGTGATTTGAAATTCAAATGTTTCTTATCTCTTCGGTTAATACCAAAGCACATTTCCTATAGTCCAGTTTCTCTGCACTTCTATATGGAACAAAATGTTTTTCACTGTTAAAAAAAAAAAAAGATTTCTGGGATATACAGTTTCTTATAATTTTTTGCATTTACTTTTTTTCAAAATACAACTTTTTATAACTTGCTGAGTATATTTTGCTTCACACAAAGGTATATGCTTACAATCATGCAACCAAATGAAATTAGTGATGAAATCTACATGCAATCATTCAAAACCAGATTGTACCACACCCCATGATGGCAAATGGCTTGAAATAAAAATTGCAACCTGAGGGTATATCACTGCTTTTGGTTGATGAACCCACAGAACTTTTTTTTTCTTTGATGACTAATCTTAGCAACATTCAGAGGGGAAATAGTTAAATGTAAACATGGCCTACTTGTGTCCAAATTATGTAATCAACATTTAATAGTTCATTTGATTAAAATCCTTCTGAAATTCTGCAAGGGACTGTAGAAATGCAACAGAAGAGAGAATATGGTGTGGGTATAGAGTGGAGAGACGTGGCTGGTAATACTTACACTGCTATGGTTATAAGAAGCATATAGCTGGACTTGAATATCAAATAACCAGCATAGCATGCCCAGATGTTGGTTGTGTAATGCATGAGAAACAGAGAGCCTGCACTAATGATGGAGAAGATCGCTAGAGCCAACTCTCCCAGGAGATCCCAGTTGACCTTCACAAAGCCCACGCCAAAGGCAGCCACAGCCCCTGAAAAAGAAACATTAAGGGAGATCTAACACATTGACTTTACACACCAGATATATCAACACGCTCTCTTTAAAAAACTAGGTCATAGGTAAATGTACAAGATGAATATATGGCTTTCACCAAAATAGCATGAGCCACCTACATGTGGATTTATCTTTTTCTCAACCATGCTTTCTTATGACTTCTCCCTTTACCTCATATTCTTCCAATCAGTTTTAATTAGTATCTGCTATATGCCATGTACTGTACCATGCAGAGAGAGGGGCCAGAAAGGTTCTTTACCACAGCAGACTGGGGAGAAATGATACATAAACTCAGTCACGTGCTACAACATGTGAGGGGCAAAGAGAGAAGAATGAGACAGCTGCTTTGGTAGTACACCTGGTTTGTCCACACTTGCCTTTCTTTGTCGTTTTTTTTATTGTAAATTTTTTCAGTGGGTAACAGATGTGTTGCATTGAGTAGAACATTTCAAAATAATGTTTAATGTTTATTTATTTTTGAGAGAGAGAGAGAGAGAGATACAGAGTGCAAGTAGGGGAGGAGCAGAAAGGGACAGAGACACAGAATCCAAAGCAGGCTCCAGGCTCTGAGCCGTTAGCACAGAGCCCAACACGGGGCTCGAACCCACAAACTGTGAGATCATGACCTGAGCCAAAGTCAGACGCTCAACCAACTGAGCCACTCAGGTGCCCTGAGTAGAACATTTTTGTCTTTATTAGTAATCTTTATCTTTTAGTCTCTATCTCAATGTCTTTGAGATCTGGCCTCATTTGGGTGAACTCTATATTGACTTACACAGTTTAGGAGATTGAATAATTGGGGCACCTGGGTGGCTTGGTCAGTTAAGCATCCAACTCTTAATTTTGGCTGAGGTCATGATTTCACGGTTCGTGGGATTGAGCCTTGTGTTGGGGTTCTGTGATTCGGGGTCAGTGCTGAACATGGAGTCAGCTTGGGATTCTCTCTCTCCCTCTCTCTGCCCTGGCCCCTGCTCGGACTTGAGCATGCTCTCTTCCTCAAAATAAATAAATAAGCCTTAAAAAAAGAGATTGAATAATAATTAACAGTAATTAGGGTTAGTATTTATAGTTCTCTTTAACAAAATGAAAGGTATTTATATTTCAAATTACTAATGTTTGATTAATTCACTTTCCACGTGTGATCCAGGAAAGAACCAGTGCTACAAAGGAAATAAAATTATTTTTTCCCCCTAGATCTTGGAATATAGGAGCAATCATTTCAAGAAACCAATTCCAGTGCAGTCCTGATTTGAAGGAGTTAAGATGAAGCCTCCCAAAAGAGAGAATAAGAGAAGGGTCACTACATGAGATTACTGACATTTTTTTTTTTTTTTTATAAATGAGGGTGTGGAAATCTCCGACTTCCTAGAAAATATCTTTAAAGTCTCAGTTGAATTTAAGTTTCCATTTACCAGGATATAAATATTTATTGTAAACTTCAAAGGCAGATTTCCTTCTGACATTAGAATCCTGACTCACATATATCCCACTTCTCATTTAGATCTCTTAGGAAAGCTACTTTTGGAGATTTTTGGTGTTGAACCTAAAATGGCTAAAGGTAAGCACGAGCTGAATCAAATCCTTTATTTCTTTTTTTTTTATTTTTTATGTTTTAAAAAATTTTAATAGTTTATTGTCAAGTTGGTTACCATGTAACACCCAGTGTTCATCCCCAAAGTGCCCTCCTCCATGCGCATCACCCCCCTTCCCCTCTCCCCCACTCCCATCAGCCCTCAGTTTGTTCTCAGCATTCAAGAGTCTCTCATGGTTTGCCTCCCTCCCTCTCCACTATTTTTCCCCTTCTTCTCCCCCATGGTCCTCTTCAGCAGTCTCAACAATAGCCAAAACATGGAAAGAGCCTAAGTGTCCATCAATGGACGAATAGATCAAGAAGATGTGGTTTATCTATACGATGGAATACTACATGGCAATGAGAAAGAATGAAATCTGGCCATCTGTAGCAACATGGATGGACCTTGCGGGTGTTATGCTGAGCGAAATAAGTCAGGCAGAGAAGGACAGATACCATGTTTGCACATATAGGAGGATTAGGAAGAATTTAATGGTGAATCAAATCCTTTATTAACAAAACTCTTTCACTGGTAATCTGGACTTAACAGTCATCCATTTTCTAAAATAATAAAAACTACTTACTTATACACAAGGTGAGTATTTTCCTTTTGATATTAAAAACAATCCTGGAAGAACAAGGGGCATTATTAACACCCTTCCTGAGGATGAAATGGAATCTTAGGAATTTGGCTAGAATTTAATCATTTGGTGCATAATCCTGAGCTCTTGAGTTATTTGTTGTAATTCTAAATAAGAGTGTCATGGTCTTTTTTTTCTTTTTATCTCTTGTACCTTCCATTCCAAAAGAGAGAGAGAGAGACAGAGAGAGAAAGAGAGACAGAGAGATAAGAAGATTATTATGCCTTCTGAGCAGAATGGCCATGGAGTTGAGTTTAGCAACTGGAGACAAACTTAATAGAGTAGCCCATCAAAGAAAGATAAATCAATGTTTCCTTACCTCCAAAGGTTGCAATAGCTTCTACTGCCCCATTATAGATGAAAGAATTTTGGGATGGTGCCTTGTAATCCCACAGGATTTGAACATAGTTCAAAATTTGGTTAAAACCTGCCGTGGAAAAAGCCCACCACAGGGACCAGTAAAAAAGATGCCTTGAGGAGTAGCAACCCTTCAAATCTTGCAACCACTGCACAAAAACACTCAAAGCTACATTTCCTGGCAGTGGATTGTTCGACCACCGATCATCCAGGGTCCCTGAAATGGTGGGTATTTCTGAAGTGGGTTTCTTTCTACCGCCTGGTGTGTTAACCTTGTAAGTTTCATCTAACACTGCAGTGTTGTTTGGTGGCTTCTGTGCTTCTTTGCTGGGTTTTACATGAAAAAACATGCTCTTCTCAGGCATCGGTAGGAAAAGTGAGAAAAGAAAGGCCACAGAGACGGAGACCAAGGATATGACGTTGAGGTAAAAGTAAGACAGGCTGGCCAGGGACACCAGGAGCTGGGCCAGCACCGAGGCCAGCGTGTAGGCCACCAGCGTGACACTCCGGCAGTAGCCGCTCACTTTCTGGTAGTGCTCTGGGCTGACCACGCTGTAAATGTAGGCATAGTAGGCCACCTCGGTGGCGGTGACCATCCCATAGAAGAACTCTACAACCTGCATGGCCTTCACTCCCTGGCCAAACAGGAGCAGCAGCCAGGTGATGATGAAGCTGATCCCTTGTAGGATGATGACTGGCTTGTAGCGGACGTAATCGGTGAGGATGAACACTGGGAGCAGGAGGGCCAGGTAAGAGTAGGTCCAGATGGGAAGGATCTCGTTTGTGATCTGTGAGGTTGAAAGACGGATCGTGTGACCATAAAGCACCAGGAGGTGAAAGAGATACCTTTTCAGGCAGTACATTGCTATGGTACAGGCGGCTCGCCCAGTATCAAATTCTGCCTCCAGTTGGATAGGATAGTCTCCATATTAGGGAAGAGCACAATGGAAAACTGCTTTTCAAGGAAAAGACAGCTCCTCCTCCTTCTCTAAAATAAAACCAATTTATAAATGTATGCGAATCCCAACAGAATATATTTGCTTAATGTGCAATCTGAACTCTTTTAAAATTTAAATAGTATGTACATTTGAGTTAAATTAGTCAACAATTGTTCAACAGACCCTTCTGGGGTTTTCAGGCTCTTAAAATACACCGTTCCCTTCTTGTTCAAAGATTTTAACACTAGACAAAGTGGCTGTAATGTTAGAAGAATCAAACAACTTTAAAAATTTTTTTTTTAATATTTTTATTTATTTCTAGGAGAGAGAGAGACAGCATGAGCAGGGGAGGGTCAGAGAGAGAGGGAGATACAGACTCAGAAACAGGCTCCAGGCTCTGAGCTGGCAGTCAGCACAGAGCCTGACGCGGGGCTCGAACCCACGAACCGCGAGATCATGACCTAAGCGAAAGTCAGACGCTTAACCAACTAAGCCACCCAGGTGCCCCTAAAATTTTTTTTAAATGTTTATTTATTTTTGAGAGAGACAGAGACAGAGCATGAGTGGGAGAGGGGCAGAGAGAGTGGGAGACACAGAATCCAAAGTAGGCTGCAGGCTCCTAGTTTGTCAGCACAGAGCCTGACAGGGGGCTCGAACCCAAGAACTGCAAGATCATGACCTGAGGCAAAGTCAGATGCTTAACTTCCTGAGCCGCCCAGGTGCCCCAGAATTGTTCATTTGATCCATCACCATGTCATAAATATCCACAGTCTATGAGCACATGTGAAGACAGCAAAGAGTCAATTACCTTGCAGAATTACAAAGTGGGAACATGTAGCGCACAGAATTTTCTTCCTGGCCAAATTTGCTGGGCTCCCAAACCCTTTTCTTCCCTCCCAATTCTACTGGTTAATCTCTGCTTGCTCAGTTCTGGCCTCAATTTGATGTGGGCATCACATGGCTGTAGTCAGAAATGCAGGGGAACTCAGTGATGGTTCAAAGAAAGGAAGGACCGACCTAAGGAGTTGACCTTGGGGCGGGATGGGTGTGGCAGCGGCTCAGTCACACGAGCCTTTGTCCTGCACCTCTCTGCTGTCTACAGCAACCTCTTTGGGTCCCAAGGTCAATGAAGAAGAAAAGTTTAGTGATTTGACAGGCTAGTGGGACTGAGTGGCACCTCTGAGCATGAGTGCATTAACTGGTCCATAGTGATCACAGAAGAGCCCCCAGTGGGTTCACTGGCTGATTTTGGACCTGTCTTTGCCCTTTGTTTTGTATCAGTAAGGACATGCTTCCGTCTGGAAAGAAAGGGAAGCAGAGTTGCCCTTAAGTGATTTTATATCACCCCACAACAAGCTTGTTTTTCTGTTCTTAGCACCTCACCACCAAATTAACTAGCATCAATTAGCCTTCTAGGTGGAGCCGCACACCCTGCAGTGTTTCTCATGGCTGTGGCTGGAGGTTATAAAACTAGCCCTTGGTGGCGCTCCTGTTGGGCGAGTGTATTTTCTTTTTTCTTTTTCTTTTTCTTTTTGAGAGAGACAGAGACAGAGTGCGAGCAGGGGAGGGGCAGAGAGAGAAGACACAGAATATGAAGCAGGCTCCAGGTTCTGAGCTAGTTGTCAGCACAGAGCCCAACGCAGGGCTCGAACTCACAAACCCTGAGATCATGATCTGAGCTGAAGTCGGATGCTTAACGGACTGAGCCACCCAGGCGCCCCAGGCGAGTGCATTTTCTTATTGCACTTGTTATAAAAAGGGAGGCGAAACTATTAAGTAAGAGAATTTGGCCTTCAGGAGAAACTAAAACCGAGAGATAAAGCTGTTAATGTCTCACCTATTGGTAAATAGGTTTCAGGACTGAGGAAGTGTCCCACAGAAATGACACAATTCTTTATCAGATCCTGCTCATACCTTCCGGAACATAAGAGGTTATTAGGACTAGATCCTGTGCCTGGCAGAGATTTTACTTTAGGATTAGTCTAACAAAATCAATTGAGACCTGGAAGTTAGCATGCATTGAAATTAATGGTAGGACTCCACAAAAGTTAAAATAGTTATTACACGTATAGTGTGTTTTGGTTTTCCATTTTGCAAGTGTGAGGAGGAAAAAGTAGTTTGAACAGTTGTACTAAAATTCAAATACCATGAATGTAGGATCACTGAGGTCAGTGTATTAGTGTCTCAAGTTGAGAGAAACCCTAACCCCAAAGTCTCATTCAGATGCTGTAAAATTAAACCACCTTCAGATATGTGTATGTATTAATTTACCTCTGAGCTGGTCAGGTTTTTATCTGGTCCAGATAAATACGGGATTAGGAAGGGTTCTGAAGGTCTCATCATGGAGAAAAATCCAAATAAGCACAGGATCACAGTGGGGTAAATCCAGGAATGACTCGGTGACGTTTTGAAACAACCCATTGCTGATCAAATGGAAACAAAGCCAACATTAGCTGATGTTTCATTATGTTTGGTATCTTGGACATAAAGAAAAACTGACTGCTAAACATTTTGTGAAAGGATTATGTTTCATCTGTCTGTAGTTGAAATGGAAGGGGTGAGTGATGAATAAGTGTTCTCAAATATTCCTTAGGTGTGCTAGTTAAACCCTCCTTTGTCAACCAGCTTGTTGCTCATTATTGCTGGCACAGGGTAACACTTCTCTAGTGTTCTCCAATCACAAACATGATAACGAGTAGTTACTAGTAAATGGTAAACAATGGGTTAATTGATGTTTGAGAGTAAGTAAAACATTGATTGGAGAATTACTGGTGTCCATGTGGTAGGTGAAGTAACTTTAGGAGGTCCAATCCATTTAGTCGATCAAGCTACTATGAATCTGCCCACCATATTTTGCACTGTGACCATGAAATCTTGAACACACTGAATCTCATGTGTTTATTTACGCATTTATCTCTCCAGTAGACTATCCTTTAATTAATACTGTGCTTGACACATAATGGACATCCAAGATGCTTTTGTTACAAGTGTCTCCAACCTGAGAATTTATAATTCCTCAGTTAAAAAAAATTAAACCAGGTACAGACCCGACTGGCCATTTTCCCATGTTTCCCCCCTTTCCCTGATTGATGCTAACTCTATGTTGGAAATGAAAGGCATCACTTTGTTGACTGTTATTCCACTTTTCATTATGACAGTGTCCGTTTCTTGTCTCAGTCTGCAGCTTCACACCCCTCAGTGGGGCAGGCAGCTCATTAATGGTTTATACTTTTTTCCTAACCCACAAATAAGATTGCTTGAAGTTTAAACTTCAGACAAAAAGTCCAATGGAGTATCCACAATAGGAAAATTCCTCCTCATTCCTTCCTAATTTGGATCAAGCTCTACTTACAAAGTATATACATTTTTGGTGGCCTTGGATGGGGTTAAGTTCTCTGAGATAATTTATAGGAAGGAAACTAACTTGCTGCGAGTATAATGCTTTTCTGCATATTATCTAATTAAGTCCTAATAATAACTGTAAAATATACACTGTTTCCCCCAATTCCGAGGTTGAGCCGATGGTAGGTCCAAGGTGTCCTACAACTGGCTTCAAACCACATGGTCAAGATTTGAATCCAGATCTCCATGACTTCCATCTGGGTCCTTTCCCCTGGTGCACTCTGTCTCACTCTGATGGCGTTTTTCAACTGGGCTGCTGGTAGTAACCTACAATGACAACATCCCCTTGCAGTGAGGGGGGAAAGTGTTTTCATGAACACATTCATCTTGAAGATTATGACTTACTACATAGGCAGACCTTCCCAGGTCAATTGTAGTTTGAACATGGACTCAAAAGAGGGACAGTAATGCTCACTCCAGAAGAGCAAGTCACTGAGTGGAATTCCAGGGATCCAGGAAGAGGAGCTTTGCTAGGGGTTAGGGAGGTGGGGAGGGCCTCCTGACTCACACCATCAGTCTGCCACCCACCCCATCTTTTCATAAGGTGACTCCAGACCACTACATAGTTCTCACCTTGAGTTAAATGAGGGTAACACTGTCCATTTATGTCAACAAAACCCTCGATGCAGCTGTGCAGAGAAAATGGAAATCAAAATTTGGATGGGATTATAATTGCAAGCAATGCTGATAAGGTGAAAATTTTGCCAAGAGCATACTGGGTTTGACTGCCCTCAGCCCTCAATGCTTGGGATTTATCTCTTCCTGAGTGGTTGCTAGAAACATCAGCGAACTGATGGGGCCTTCTTTTTTTGTAAGTAATGTTCTCATAGAAAAGTCTAAAAGTCTATCAGGGGTCGGCAATTCTTGAGGCCTGCCTGTCTTTCAAAGGGTAGTCTTAATGGGGTAACATCTGCAGACTCTACATCTAGAACATTCTCTCCATCTATGCTGACCATGGATTGTCCACTAACTTCAAGTCATCATCTTCATCTTCTCCATGCATCTCAGAGAACTAGCACAACTCTCATGGCTCCCTGGGCTGTTAAGAGTCCTCTAGATGATCTGTCCCTTCATTTCTTAACTGTTCTATTACGCTACCCAACTGGATTTGGTGAGGAAGGTCACACAGGAAAAGACAGTCTATGTCCCACTACAGTGTAAGCAGGAAGGCAGGGTGTTTTGTTTGGTACGTTCACTGCTCTAAGCCTAGTGCCTAGAAGAGTGTCCAACATATGGTATGTCTTGCAGAAAGAAGGAGCTGATGGTCAAATCTCACCACTGAGAACTAGGAAAGATATGTCCACTTTTCTAGAGTATACTGCTAGCTGCATCAGGTAAAGGTGAGGGAGGTCCCTAATTCGACAAATACCTTGCAGTTTCGTTGTGCATATCTAAAATGGGTTAATGATGCTAACTACGTGTGTGGGTTCTCCATGAGCATCAAGTGCCTTGACATCTGGAAAGGATATGGTGCTGTGTCAGGCATAGAGTTGCTGCTCAAACACAGGCTCTTCTCTTTCCTGTGCTCTTTTCAGGTTGGAGGATCCACGGTGATTCTGGCTTAATGAGGAGACAAGGAGGGAAGGTGTCTGACCTTAGCTGGAAATAACAGAGGAATATCTGGGGAGCTTATACCTGCATCCTAGGATACTAGGCTTCCTTTCCTCACTCCTTTTCAACCTCTGCCCCACAGAAACAAACTCATGTTCCAAAGCTAGGTTTTCTGCCAGAGGAAATAGGAGAAGGCATCTAACCAAACATTAGCAGGAATCCATTAACCAAGAAGGCCTGGGCAGAGGGGCTCAAGTTTCCGGTTTAATGGCAACAGGAGCTCCCAGACCCTTAACAAGGCCACATCTTGCCTAGTGTCTATTCTATGGCCCTCAGGGCTACAGCCATCATCACTGCCCACTGGGAGACTTCTAAGAGACGGATGTCTGGCTGTTCTTTCACCTTCCCCCACCCCGAAGTTTCTTTGTCTAGCACTAGCTTCAATCCTTTCCTATGCTGGTCAGTTAACAAAGACTGTGTAAACTTGACCAACATATCAGATCGCCTGAGAGCTTGGTAAAAATATGGACTCCTGGACTCTATCACTAGTGTGTGGGTCATTAGGTGTGGGGGTCCGGAAATCTGTATGTATACACAGAGTGATTCTGACACAGGAGGCCCAAGAACACTTGCCCCTTACCCAGACCCCTGGGGAAACTGGCTCCATGCCACAGCCTTGGATCCTAACAGGGTGGATGGGGAAGTGGATGGAAATCAACCAGGGAGTTTTGCAAAACTACACGAGAGCAGACTTGAGACCCTAAAATTCTTTTCTGGCTCCCTAGGGCCTGAAGAGTCCAGGAAAGGTAGAAACATCGTCAGGTGACTGTGATGTTATGGATACGCCTCTCATGCTGTCTGCCTCAACCCATCCACCCTTTCATGTGCATACATCACTCCCTGTTTGTGACCCATTTTGTCCGATTCAGCCCAAATTCCAGTAGAAACCCTGGAGTGTCTGTATCTAGCACTGGATAAATAGCACGGTTCTGGCTCCTTCCGTCATCACGGCACACATATAGGTATCTGAAATTCTCCAGCCCAGTATGACCTTTCACCCACCTTCTGAAGGCACTGATTTATTTTTTCTTACATAAGTGAGAGCCTGCAACTCGCACAGGTAAGATGACAACAACCTATCAGCTACTGTTTGCTTCCCTCCTGCTTTATATCAAGCATCATATCCGTTATTGTATTAGACCTTTAATTATTATCTCTAATCCCTAGAACAATCCTAATTATATACATTATATATATTTANCTGGAGTCAAAGTCTGACACTTAACGGACTGAGCCCCCCAGGTGCCCCTAATTTGTTATATTTAATATTATGTGTTATACAGCTGACTCTTGAACAATAGGTTTGAACTGCATGGGTCCACTTACAGGTGGATTTTTTTTGATAAATACAGTACAGTACTGTAAATCTATTTTCTCTTCCTTGTGATTTTCTTCTCTAGCTTACTTGATTGTAAGAAAACGGTGTATAATACATATAACATACAAAATAGGTGTTAATCAACTGTTTTGTTATCAGTGAGGCTTCCAGTCAACAGTAGGCTATTAGCAGTTAATTATGTCAAAAGCTGATTACCTGCATTTTCAACTGTGCAGGGGGTTGGCATCCCGAATCCCCATGCTGTTCAAGGATCAACTGTAATTACATATTTTTTCTATGTCTTTAAAGTGTTCCCAATTTCTCAGACATGGGAATGGAGCCTCCTCATGGCTCATGGCCATTCAGCTAAGAAAGATTAAGATTGAGTTCAGGGTTGGGTCTGTTGGTGCCAAGTTTACATCTCCCCTCTCCTTGGACGGGTCGGTACCTCCTACTTCTGGGGCACCATTCTCACCTCCTGGACGTTTTCCTCTCATTTCCTCACCAACCATCCCCAGAGGCATGGTCGACGTGGTCCCTGGGTTTCCATCTCAACAATCTAGGTACAGCCAAAATCATTCTCTTCTACTGGACAAACCTCTGGCTAATGGTCTCATAAAGTCTGAAGTATTGATTATCACCTTTGGTTTTTATTTTATTGAAGAGATGCTGTTCTTTTCTGGCATTAGGACGATGACAATGATAATCAGGTTAGACAGTCTATGATTTTTATATTTGGAAAATTATTTTTTCCTTGACAATTTTGTGAGGTAGGTAGAGGAGACGGTATTGTCCTCATTGTATAGATGAGGAAATTGAGGGCCAGAGGCAGTAATATTTGTGCAGGTTTTCACCTTCAATGAACATTAGAGCCTGAATTTGTACTCGTTTTTTCCAATTTCAAGTTCAGTAATCTTAGCCCTTGTGTTGAGAGGCCTGGTCGCCCCCTCAGGATTCCAATTCCTTGTTTGTTTTACAACAGCGTTTTTCAGATTGCGGGTATCAAAAACATTCAGTGAGTTGTAAACATAATGTTGTTTTTTTTTATGCTGCAGAAAAATATATTAAAAATCAAAATGAACCGCAGAGTGAACCCATTTTTTTGGATTTTGTTTGGGTTATCAATATATAAATATACAAAAATGATCACATTGTATATTACATCTCTGTGGGACACAGTCATGGGATTAAAAGTTGCAGAGGAGGGGACGCCTTGGTGGCTCAGCAGGTTAAGCGTCTGACTTCGGCTCAGGTCAGGATCTCATGGTTCATGAGTTTGAACCCTGCAGTCAAGCTCTCTGCTGTTAGTGCAGAGCCCACTTCAGATACCGTCTCCCTCTCTCTCTGCCCCTGCCCCACTCACACACACACACACACACACACACTCTCTCTCTCAAGAATAAACAAACATAAAAAAAAACGTAAAAGAAGTTGCAGAGGAAAATATAGGACTAAATATTCACACATGTACCTCAAAAGCACCCTGTAAACATCATCACAGAACACCTGTTCTGTCTCAGAGGCCTCAGCCTTCACAGCAAAGCGCCATCATGCAAAAGCCTATTCTTTTGCTACTTTTCCATTGATCATGAACTTTGATGCTGTAATAATATCCTCCCCCTAGAGAATACTCCACACTTTCCTTCACTTCATTGACTCCAAACCAAGGTCATGAATTGGATTGATTTTCTGACTTGATGCTTCTGAAAGCAAGATGTTGACCCTTCCTCTTTCTGTGCTTAAGATAATCCTTTGAAAGGTTGTTCCTGCAGTAGTAATTCTCGCACATTCCTCATATGCTCCATTACCATTTTTTTTAAAAGGCACAAGAACATTATTTTGGCTGTTGATGAAAAGAAAATACAATACAAAGACATCTTCCAAACAAAAGTCAGCTTGTTGGACTATCGTGGCTTGAAATCTAGAGTGAAAATGCCAGAAATAACAGGAGAGGCTGAGTAAATCAGCTGCTCTTTCTGGAGGAAACTTGGAGCAGTAGCTGAATCTACCACTGAACTTACCTTGGTTGGCGGGGGGTGCCGTGTAGGAAAGCACTTCAGAAGGAGAGCTCTCACTAGCAACAGCCAGTGGAAGAGGTGTGCCCTGAGCAAGCACTTCTGCTTCACTCCCCAGCTACAGAGCCCCTCCCTCCCCTACAGGGTACACTCTCCTGCTGTCCCGCCCAGTGGACTAGACAGCACTAACTTTTAACCAAGTTGCGCCATCTCCGCACTTGCATCGCATCATGTGGGCCCCGGTAGTAAATGGTCACGTGCACTGTTTGGGTTATCAGCCAGCACATGTGACCTTTGTCTGAGCTCTGGAGACTACAGGTACCTTGCATTGGGAAGAGACCCATCTAAATTATTTTGGAAAGGATATGTTCCTTTCTCTTTTTGTTGGTAAGAAACGGATGATTATTTTTTATTAACATTCACTGGGGACCCTTTAGCCAAGTCTTCAGTCTCTTCTCTCAGGCTCTCCATGGGGTCCGTTTCTGGAAGACCGCATGTTTTTAAGGCCACCTCCCTTTCTTCAGCGTATGTGGGATGCTGTAGCCTTCTTCAGACTAACAATCCCTGTGTTAGTGTATGTAAACCAACTTTATTGTAAGGTGCTCATCAACTTTTCTCCATCTCTTAAAAACATTTAAGGTTTACTTGTGTTTCAACGATGATCAGGTTGGGGTGGCTTCTCCCTATTTTTGTTTTTATCTGCCTCGGAACAGTTTCTTTTTATGCCTCTTCTTACATTGTTTCCAGTCTCTTGATATCAGAGTTCATGTTTTTATCTCCTCTTCCATTGCAATCGTTACCACATTATTGACTTTTCCCCACTTCTACTGTTTTTTAACCACGTCTTTAAGTCTTTCCAACTAGCTTTTCCATACGAATGTGCATAGCTTTGCCAATAATCTCAAGTGTTCTTTGACTTATAATATTGTCCCTGAAACTCCCAATTTTCTTATATTGGTTGTAAAAGGAGTTCTTTGTCGTTATCATTTTGACAAAAAGGAAACTGGCTTTTGTTGTTGCCAGGATCTCGTTTGGATTGAGTTGCAAGGTAAACCTAGCACTCACATTTTCTGCTTGCTGAAGTCTATAGCCATCCACCTTGCTGTATTTCCTTCAGTTAGTTAACTTATTGACTCATTGTGTAAACAAGATCTTTTCCATATTTGAGCAAACAAAAATTTTCACATATTGTTCATCTATGCCATGGGGGACCGTATTAGGTTCATGCCAATATGGACTTTATCCAAATTGCAAGCACTGTCAGTGTCCTGTTTCCTAAATCGTAGACTATGCATGTGCACCTGTTAAGTATAGCTGTACTTTGTGGCCACAAATATTTCTGAGGGTATATTTCCATTTGTGTATAATGGGCAACTATTAAAAAGCAAGAACTGTAGACACTGGCATATGCTGGTAGGCAGCTCCTTGAGGAGTAGACTGGGTACACTTCCTAGCTAGGGGGACTCCAGGTGATCAGATTCCACTACCCACATCATGAAGATGGAATTCTCCTTCCACAGCCAAAGCTTTCAGAGCTGTGAGCTCCCTGAGGCAGGGAAATATATTACCTTGTCAGAGTAAAGATCTTTCCCAAACCTGGTTTTCCAAAGGTTTCCTATAATAGAGAGCCTGGAGTATCAGGGACTTGGTCAGTGGAAAGGCATCATTTTATCAAATCCTCTTTCATGCTTGTTTTAAAGATACTGCCAGAATGAACTGAGGTGCCAATAATTTAAGAGAAAACTATCCAGAATCCCTAGTCTCCATCCAACACCTGCCCAGTACTCCCTACTAAACATTCTAGTCATCTCAGAGAGGGTAGCTGACAGGTCAGCTAGCGTCTGAAAATGGGCTGGCCTCATTTTCACATTATTCTCCAGAATGTTACTACAGTCAAAAGACCACTTTCAAATAACAGAGAATCAGACTGGTCATTTAAAATAACCATGAATCTTATAACCTCTAAATGCTGGAAGACTTGGGCAGCTGGTCCAGAGAGATGACATTTGCAAATGGTTTCACTCCCCAGGCTCCAAAGCCTCTTTGAAAAACAGAGTTCAGGCTGGTATTTGTTACACTTTCCAAAAACCCACCTTTCAGGTTGTCAACACTGCGGAGCCAAGCCCCTCATCAGTCAGAAGCAAAGCCAAGGTGTGATTACTGAAAACTGAAATGTATGCTTTCACAAACAGCAGGGCAGAACAACTAATTATGCCTTTCAACCTACTTACTATGAAAGTAGCACAGAATATAGCTTGGAGTGAAACATCCAAATAAGGCAAGGAGCCACAGTATGCTGAAATCCAGGCAAGTTGATTCTGGAGGAAGGTATGGGGAAATGATTCCAGAGAATTGCTTAATTACTGTTGCTCTGTTGCAAAATCAGGATCGGAGGACGGCTTCACCCATTTCTAGGGAGCTAGTGTACTTTAGCCTTTATCTTATTTAAAATGCACTTCACTGATCTTTACTTCACTCCATACACAAAAACTAATTTGATGTAATCAACTCTAGGAACCACAGAGTAGTGTCTAGAAGAAAACAGACCTTTATGACATAGGGTTTGGAAAATCTATCATTGAAATGACAAAAAGGACTGAACTTAAAAGAAAATGAATTGATAAACTGGACTTCATCAAATAACCGTATCTGCTTATCAAGAGATACCATTAGGAAAGTGGAAAAGAAAGCTACAGAGAATACTTTATGACCACTAGAATGCCTAAGCACAAAAAGGCTAGCAAACCAAATGTTGGCAAAGATTTAGAGCAGCTGAATTCATACACATTGCTTGTGGGAAACTTAAATGCCACCAACAACTCTTTGGAAAACCATTTGGTAATCCATACAAGAACATCCATATACTCACAATAGTGAAAAAACAGAAGCGACCGAAATGTCTACTAAAAGGTGAACGAATGAACAATGTTGTGTATTTAAGCAATGAATGTTAATTTAATCAACAATAAAAAGGAATGAGCTATTGCAAAACCTTGGTGAATATTTAAAAAGTTATGCTCTGCCAAGGATCCAGGCACAAAACTGTAATTCAAGTAAGGTATATAAAGTACTAATACCAGCAAAAAGTAATTTACAGGATAGAAACTGGATCAGTGGTTGCCTGGGGTGGGGTTAGGGGAAGACAGGGGAGGGACTTACTGCAATAGAACACAGGGGAACTTTCTGGAATAATGGAATATCCTGTATCTTGACGAGATATAGATATCTGGGTGTTTACAATTGTAACCACTCAAACTTAAAATCCATATTTTATGTTACATGCAAATTATACCGCAAGTAAAAAAATACCTCCTACTTCCCCTGCCTACCCCCCCAATCTTTAAAAGCATTTCATTGCATGGGACTCTCCACAGCCCTGGATTTGCTTATTGCTGTAAGCACTAAGGTTTTCCAAATTCTACCTGGGACAATCGGAAAACAGAATAGAATCTTTCAAATTGGGTCTGTCCTAGAAAATTTGGAATTGAAACAGTGCCCACAAATCAAAGCTAGGACAGACCAACAAACTTCATAAGTTTGGCTACATAGAACATTCTTCAAAATAAAACAGAGAGAACCAGAGTTACCTGTCCCTTTTGTGTCCCGAGTTTACTTCCTTCCAGAGCTGAATCCAGTTTCCTGCCTTCAGATCTAACTCCAGCTCCTTCCTGATGCCCCCTGCTGGGCGTCCATGTCACAATGCCCACCTACCCCTCCTGAAGTCTGGAGTCTTCAGAACTGAGCTGTCAAGAGCAATGGCTTTATACCCCAAAGCCCATCCCCTCTTGATGGACTGGAACCCACCCCCTTCCGCAGACATCCTCTTTTGGGATCTCATTAGAAAAAAGAAATTGAGAACCAGATCTTTGTGGAACACAGACAATTAGGAAGCTAAATACATCAAAAACACTCTCCTGAAGGTTAGAACTAAAATAGTCTGGGGCACCTGGGAGGCTCAGTCAGTTAAATGTCCAAATCAGGTCATGATCTCCCAGTTCCTGAGTTTGAGCCCCGCGTCGGGCTCTGTGCTGACAGCTCAGAGCCTGGAGCTTGCTTCAGATTCTGTATCTCCCTCTCTGCCTTTGCCCCACTCATACTCTGTCTTTTTCTTTCAAGAATAAATAAACATTAAAAAATAAAAAGACAAAAAGACAAAAAAATAGTCTAACTTAGTTTCTCTAAAATTTTGTATTAAGTGACTTAGGCTCTCAGAAAACCAAGAAGCTGTCCTATTATCTATCAGCAACCCTCCCAACCCCCCCCAAACCCCCAAAAAACATAACAGAAATAAACACTAGGGGATCTTTGCTGAACTGAAGCACTCCACAGAGCTCCAAAAGGCATGAATTAGACCCACATATTCAAAATGCAGACCAAGACAGTTCTGCTTTTGGGTCAAAACCATGGCAAGAGTAGATACAAGTGATTTTTAAAACACAGCCTTCAGATACCGTGTTGTCCCATGAGGCATCATTCTTTTGCAAATGTGTGAAATATTTGCTGATGAATTAATCAGCCCTTCCCAGGCTGTCTCTTCTCTGTGCGTCTGTGGTTAGATCAATCTAGTCTCAAGTGCAGTTGGAGGGATAAAGTTGGCAAACAGCTTACATGGCGTGTCAGCCGACCATATCTAGCTGCTGAAATGCCATGTGGGTTACTAGTTCAATGCCATGTGGGTGACTAGCTGTGTGGACCCAGCTAGGGAAAAATTCGTGCTTCAAGGAGAAACTATGCAGAGTTTGAGCTATTTTACAACTATGTAAACTATAGTAACCAATACCCATATGAAATAATTCTTGACTAAAGACATACAAATGAATGCTATCCAATGAAGGGACAGGCCTGGGATCCCACCCCAATGGAAAACCAGTTTTACCTCTCAATATTACTGAGCTACAAGTATACCCATTCTTTGGGCTCTCCTTTGATCTGGTTGTAACAGCATTACCAGTTTCCTCATTAATGACTTAATAAAACCTTTAACAAAAATTATCCTTTTTCAGAAATTATCTTTTAATTCTTACTACCATTCATCATTATCTCCAGCCTATCCAAATAATTCCAATCATTCCTTGAAATCCAAATGATTTGCTAATAGTTGTAAATTGCTGAATATAGTATTGAATATTTTGACATCTCACTGCAGACCTTCCCAGATTTAGGCTCTTTTTTTTTTTTTTCCTCCCTCTCTCTCTCTCCAGGTTTGGTGGCCGGTGTGGTTCAGTGGAAAGAGCATGACTTTGGAGTCCGAAGCTCAAGACCTCCTCTCCCAACCCCAGCCCTATTTGTGACATGTACTTATAACCTCCTCAAGTCTGCTCTTAAAATGTGGATAACCACACCCACCTCACAGGGTCCTCTCAGGAACTGCCCCATCTGGTTCTCCGCACACATTAGTTGCTCAATGAAGCTTCCTTCCCATCTGCCTCCGGCAAGCCGCAGAGCAAATTCAACCAGAATGACCACAGCTTGGCACTCAGAGTTCAGAGAGAGTGATTTCCGAAAAGGTACACGGTAAATAATTTCACCTAATTTCATTTGAATATTTATCCTTGAATTAGATTTACTATTACCTAACCTTGAGAAACCACTGATGATCTCTGACCAATAATGACAAAGCAAACTCAGTATTTTTGCCCTTTTCGGCTACTACTAAGACACATTTGGAAGTTAGTTATGTTTGGGTCTATTTAAAAGCTGTACCTTCATGAAAACACCCCTTTTGCCTTAGGAAATACAAATGTGTCCCAGTCTTGGTAAGTCTTTTTAGAAAACATTTCCTTCACCCTTTCCTAACGTCAAGCATTCACTCCACAACCTCAAGCCTTTTGCACATGTACAGCAGCAACGCTGACTTGCCAAATAATTGCTCTACGTGCTATTTCGTGAATTAGGTATCCTTTCCAGAAATATTATTGTAAGCTACCGTTGTGTTTTCCTTGAATTCTAGTTAAGGTACTGTCTACGCAGTGCCAGGGCTCTGCCCTTCAACGTCCCATCTGTTTTCCTCACTGGGGCCTTTTCTCCATTCCTGGATTGGGATTTAGAATTCTGCGCTGGAGTTTCTTTTCGATTAAAATCTGTGCACGAGGGTGTAACCGTGGAGGATGCTGGCCCTTCACCAGAGTCGTGGTTTGACCTAATCTGCTTTGCAGGCGGCTGAAAGTGGGATTCTCGCCAGACCCACTTGGGAGAGCCTTCAGCACCGAGCTGGCGGGAGAGCGCAGGGGCCGCGCCGCGCAGCCCGCGCGCGCCTGGGAATCCAGGCGGGTCCCAACTCGCACAGGGACGCGTCCCACCCACGCGGCGGAAACTGGGGAGAAGGCGAGTGCTGCAGCCTAGGGGTGATGGTGTTTCGGCCAGGAATTCGCCTCCCGCAGGGAGTCTTACCGGTCGGAGGGAGGTTCTGCTCGCCAAATCTCTCACATCCCAGGAGAACGAACCCACCCTCCCCCAGGACGGCCCGGCCCCCTCGGCCGGGATGCGGTCCCTTTGGATCAGCGCTGGAGCTGAAGGTGGGGGCCGGGCGGGAGCCTGCCGGACAAGAAGCCGCGAGGCCCCGCCCCCACGTTTTGCATATGCTAATTACAGGAGGAAACGTTGAGGAGTAAACCTGAGGACTGAGGTCTGAGGGCCAGCTCATACCTAGTACCCTCTGTACCCGAAAAGAGCAACTGTTATAATAATAAAAGCATTATCCTGATACATCCGTGTGATAAAGCAGGATGAACTGAATCCAGTGTCGATCTATTTACAGATGGATCCTTGGCTATAAATCCATTTACTTTCCCCCAAAACTTATGAGGGAGGTACAGCTGGGATGCCCATTCTACAGGTGAAGAAAGTGAGGCAAAAGGCAGTGGGAATAGTAAATGGAGAAGTCTGGATTTTTGTCTGGGCATCTCGGCTCCAGGGCTAATGTTTATAATCACTGTGTTACTTTATTTTACTTTATTTTTTAAGGTTGTGAGATGGTGTGGTTTTCTTGTCCTTTGAGAATTTGAATAAATGGTTCAAATATTAAATAGATTATGTTAAGCAGAGGTTGTTTTAAAAAGCAATATGGGGGCGCCGGGGTGGCTCAGTCGGCTGTGTCTGACTTCAGCTCAGGCCATGATCCTGCAGTGTGTGGGTTGGAGCCCCATGTCAGGCTCTGTGCTGACAGCTCGGAGCCTGGAGCCTGCTTCAGATTCTGTGTCTCCCTCTCTCTCTGCCGCTTCCCTGCTTGCACTTTGTCTCTCTGTCTCCCAAAAAGAAATGAATATTAAAAAAAAAAGCAATATGAAGTTCTCGTTGATTAAAATGGGAAAAAAAATGTTTTTGTTATCTTTTGGTAGAAATGGAAAACCCTCCCCAAAGATAAATGCTGTTTGATTTCCAAGAACTACAACCGGAAATGAAATTGATTAAAAGACCCAGGCCTTTTGGGTCACTGTCCTGCTGGCTTGGATTTTTCTATTCTCATCTTTCTCTGATTTGCAGAAAATCGATTTATAAATTACCAAGATACACCTTGGGAATGAGAGTACCCTGGTCATTGTGCAACAGAGTGCCCTTGTACATTGACTGCCAGGCCCTGTCAGAAAACACTGGAATTTTCTTAAAGGTTGAGGGTGTCATAATTTTCTCCTAACACTTGCCAAGGAAAGACCTCATTTTGGACCTTGAGTTTACTTCTGTGTTTCTCTGATAGCCCTTGGGCATAGTCTAAGTCACAGAGAGATGATGAGGAATTCATTCACTTGAAGGGACATAAACATATTTGCTGATTAGGTGACATGAGATCCAGATTTGGTTCTGTATTATCCAGCGGTGGGAGGGGTATGGGTGAGGTCAGAGGCGATAAGAGACGGGCCATGTTGATAACTGTTGACTGGGGTTGTGGTTCTTAGGAACTTATTGTACTGTTCGCCACTTCTGTTTATGTTTGGTATTTTCCATACTAAGAAAAAGTTTTAAAAACTGTTTCTTCATGAAGAAGCTATTTATTGAGTATATGTTATATGCCAGGAGCTGTTGTAGGTGCTTGAGATAGTGAACAAAAGAGTGGGAAATCTTTGCTTTGTAGAATGTACATTTCAGTTGTGCATGGGATGAGGCAGAGGGGACACCACAGGGCAAACAGGATAAATTCCCGAATCTTGTGGTATTTTAGAAAGTTTTAGGTGCTTTGGAAAAGAAAAAAAAAAGAAGACAGAGTAGAGATCAGATAAGCACATAGAATGATGGAGAAGGGGGCGAGGGTCAGAGCACTAGGGTGCTCATGTTGGACAACCACATACAGAAGATGTAAAGGAGTTACTGGGAGGAGAATGAAAACCCGGGAGAGGAAGTTTATCAGGGAGGACCAGGTGCTCAGTTGTATCAAATGCCTCTGGGATCCAAGGGAAAAAAACCCATAGACGGTGTCAACTGCTCATTTGGTCGTCTTACCCAGCAAATGGATGGAGAGTCCCTTATGTTGAGACTCAATGACATGGCTGTGGTAATATACACAAAAAGTTGACACAGGAGTGGAGAAAAGGCAGCCCAGGAAACCTGACATAGGATTCTATTTTGCAACTAACTCTCTCTCTCTCTCTCTCAGACATCAACTCTTGGAAGGCAAAGGCTTGTTTTTCTTTAGATCTCCAGTGCTTGGCTAAATACCTGGCCTAACACAGCACTTAACGTATCTGCTGAATGAGTGTGTGAGGAAAACTGACATGAAGAGATGGGGGGAAGCAATGACCTACCGTGGGGCTGTCCCACACTTACAGCCGGAATTTGGTTCCAAACACGGACATCGGGAAGGCATCTGTAGGAAAACACAGGATGACACTCAATGACACTGACAGCCAAAGTTGGGGTTCTACCCCTCCACCCCCTGATTTCTATCTTTATCATAAAACCCATTATAAGATAGCATAGGACCAATCATCCATTAGTTGATTAGTCACTGTACTGGCCTCTGTCACAGGAAGGTACACGTCTTTATAGAATGGACAGACACATCAGAATAGGGAGATTTTTTTTTTTATTAAGAAAGAGTTGCTTTTTTTTTCTTACAGAGACATAGAAACTCGAAGAAGTTAGTGAAAGTACAGTAGAAAAGTTCATCAAAACTAATTTTTTAAAGACAAAGAAACCTTAGCTATCGTGATTTCACTTTACCAAGCTTATAATAGAAATAGATTTTTGACACGGGTGGCCGTTGTTGCCACAATGTAAGTGGTTATTCGTCTTTCTCCCAAACGGAGACGGGATTACAAAGATGACCGAGCATAGTTACCCGCTTCATGGTACCTTCTGGAAAACGCAGGGTGAAGAAATTGGTGTCCTCATGACACCACACTGAAGGGAAAGAACCAGCCCTGAGGCCTCAGAGCCCAAGGACAGCGTAGGTAGCTGCAAGGCATCCGAGTGCATAGATGCAGGGAGGTCTTTTCCCAGGCTGGGAGCAAAGCCCCANTGCCGCCTTCTGCAGGGGGCGGGGCTTATATACCCTTTTTGGGATCCACCCCAGGGCATGTGGCCATTTCCTTGTTGTGGTTTCCAGCAGCTTCCCTGGCAGAATGTCACAAGACCCTGAACGTGTTTCCTCACCGAACACCTGTGACTTCATAGAATTGCTTGTTTTAACATTTACTTCTTCCTCAAGCTGCGTCCCTAATAACACAATGCGTTTTCTAATGCGGACACTCAGCGCCCACATGTATCTCTGTTTCCATGTCCCAAGTTCCGAGGCTGGAGAGTCCGAGAGTTTTTCCGCACTGATTTTCAGATTCCCTTTGTCCTTGGCTCATGGGTCAAAAGATGGGGAAGTCACTTGGAAAAGGGTGGCTCTGGGGTTGGAGGGTTTGTGCTGATGTATTTCAGCACCGGCTTCCCACCACCTCAGGACTCCCTCGCTCTGTGCTCATGGGGTAGCGAGCAGAGCCAAGGGCGCTCCGACGCCCAGAGAAAACCTTGGTTCCTCTGCGACTCAGTATCCTCAGTTTAGCTTAAGTTATGTCTACTTTATTATTTTTTTGTTTTTTTAAGTTTAGTTATTTATTTGAGAGAAACAGAGACAGTGCAAGGAGGAAGGGGCAGAGAGACAGAGAGAGTCCCCGGCAGTGTCTGTGCTGCCAGCACAGAGCCTGATGCAGGGCTCAAACTCAGAAAATGTGAAATCATGACCTGAGCCGAAACCAAGAGTTGGGCCCTTAACCGACTTAGCCACCCAGAGCCCCCCTCCCCCCGTTATGATTTTCTTAGTAATATTTTCTTCCCTCTAGCTTATTTTCAAGTAAGAACATAGTATATAGTACACACAACACACAATATGTGTTAATCTATGTGTTAATCAATGTTTTATATCATCACGAAGGTTTCGAGTCAACAGCAGGCCACCAGTAGTTAAGTTTTAGTGGAGTCAAAAATTATATGTAGAGTTTTAAATGTGCGGGGCTTTCATGCCCCAATCCTGCATTGTCCAAGGGTCAACTGCATATAATTTAATTCTGCCGAGATTAGTATTGTCACACCTAAAATAATGACAGCAAGATCTTGCTTATTACTTATTGAGCTTCCCAGTAAATATAGGAAACTTACTTTGCCATTGTACCTTCTACTTCTAGCTTTTCTAGAAGAAAAACTAACCACATGTTTACAGTATATAACTCTACTCCAGGTACTTTACTGTGTTTAGCATCAGCACAGTCCTCAGATGTAAATGCCATTAGCACTTCTGGTTCCAAAGGGGTCAAGGTGCGTGCTGAGTGTCACATCTGGGGTCTGAGCCAGGATTCCAACCCAGCTCTGTCTCACTCTGGAGGAACAGAACAGAGGGACCATCATGTCCCTTCAGTTCTGAGGTCTGCTCTGTTTGCTCAGAATCTACTGCTGAAATTTCCAGGCTCTATTTTTCCTTTCAGAAAGTTATAGCTTTGAGGTTTGACATCATGAGTAGTGATGACAATGACTTCTTATCGCATTTAACATACTCTGTGTAGAACAATGGTTACTTGAGGTCCCTCTGTGGAACTGTCTGCAATAGTTCACACCTGCTCAGTCACCCATCACTTCTTTTTTTTTTTTTAAATGTTTTTATTTCTGAGAGAGAGAGAGAGAGAGAGAGAGACAGCATGAGCAGGGGAGGGTCAGAGAGAGAGAGAGACACAGAATCTGAAACAGGCTCCAGGCTCTGAGCTAGCTGTCAGCACAGAGCCCAACGAAGGGCTCGACAAACCGTGAGATCATGACCTGAGCCGAAGTTGAACACCCAACCGACTGAGCCACCCAGGAGTCCCTCACCTATCACTTCTGAAGGAGCTCCTGCATCTCCTTACCGCTTGGGTCCCCTCTGCAAATGTCACCGTAGGTTGCGAAGCTTGGGGGAATGGTGCATGGCCTTTATTTTCGTGACCAAGCTTAATTTCTTGGTTGTTTTTTCATACTTTGTAATGTACCATAATTGGTCACTAACAGAAATGATACTTAAAGAAAGATACCTCAACACCACTCTTTTCCTCACCGATAGCCTCTTGAAAGATTTCTGCTGTTACTCAAAGCTCAATGAAAACATCTTCTGTGTACCCTCATTGCCCACAAAACATCACTCACTTCTTCCTTCCCACTTTTTCTACTCCTTTCTGATGTCTTCATGTTGACAGATTATACATCCTTGTCTGTGTTCTTGCCCAGACTGAGCTCCTTGAAGTCTGGGATCATATTTATTTATATTTACATCCCTGTATCAGCAAGACAGAAATGAATTGATAAAGGGGCAGGCTGGTGGGCTGGTGAGAGTTGAGAATGGTGCAATGGACTGAAGGTTTAGATCCTCCCAAAATACATATGCTAAAACCCTAACCCCCACTCTGATGGTATGAGTAGGTGAGGCCTTTGAGAGGTGACTAGGTCATAAATGGGATTAGTCCTTTATAAAGGGACCCCAGGAGCTCCCTCATCCTCCTTCTACCTTGTGAAGATACTGAGAAGTTTGCAATTAGGAAGAGGGCTCTCATCAAAACCCACAATGCCGGCATCCTCATCTCAGACTTCCAGCCTTCGGAACTGTGAGTGTTACTAAGCTGCCCAGCCTATGGTATTCAGTTAGAGCAACCCAAACTAAGACAGATGTGATCAGACAAAATAACGTGAGCCAAAGAAGAATCACACGAAAGGTTTCTGGGGGGAAAAAAAACCTGAAGAGGAAATGGCAGACCTTGAAAAAGAGCGGATCTTCCTGCCCCACCTGTAAGCAACAGAACTGAGGGGGAATGAGAGATGGGCTAAGACCTGGGCCAAAGTTACAAGATGGCAGCTTTGTCCCTGGCATTCTCCAGCTCTGTTTTTATGGCATCTTTCCTATTTCCTGGAGCCTTGCCTTACGAGTCCCTGCAACTTAGGCCTCTTGGAAGCTATTTGGAGTTCCCTAGGGGACAATTATATAAACAGTTTATGTCCCCAGGCCCCTTTGCCTGGTCTCCTGTCTTTTCAGCCATGTTTGTACATCCAGGAGTCAGAGAGCAAGCATGCAGGTCCAACCACAGCACCCGCCCCTTCCCCTCACCGGGCATCTCTGGCATTTCTCCATATTTCTTTTCTTCCCCCACCCCTTCCCCACCCCCATGGGGATGAAAGATGGAATGTTGGGTTGTGCTGACTAGCAAAACAAGATAGGCTCACGTGGCGTGTGTGTGTGTGTGTGTGTGTGTGTGCGCGCGCGCGCGTGCTTTGGTCTTTCTACTTCATCTATTTTTAAAGTTTATTTGTTTATTTTGAGAGATAGAGAATGCAGGTGCAAGCAGGAGTGGTAGAGAGGCAGAGAGAGAATGAGACACAGAATCCGAAGCAGGCTCCAGGCTCTGAGCTGTCAGCACAGAGCCTGACACGGGGCTCGAACTCACAAACTGTGAGGTCATGACCTGAGCCGAAGTCCAGTGCTCTTTCTACTTCATTTTTAAGAAAGGGCTAGGACTTCATTTTGTTGACATTACTAGACTTTCCTGTGGTGTTCTTGCTACTGCCTCCCTGTGGCATTTGACATAAAAGGAACTGATGAGAGCACAAATCAGTTCACTCCAACAGACATTTCTGGAGCACCAACTCCTCACCAGCATGGCAGCTGGGCTGCGTAAGAGCAGGCCGGGCCCTCCTGGCCTTTTTGCCAGGAGAACAGCTACCGCGTCTTCTCCACTCCTTCTGAATCATATATCCCAGGGGTTCTCTCCAAATATGTAAAAAGAGAGAATTCCATGCAAAATACTTTTGCAGCCTTCAAGGGGCTATTTCTTTTTTAAAAAAAAATTTAAATGTTTATTATTATTGAGACAGAGAGAAACACAGCATGAGTGGGGGAGGAGCAGAGAGAGAGGGAGACACAAAATCCAAAACAGGCTCCAGGCTCT
Source organism: Crocuta crocuta (assembly GCF_008692635.1). Classification (NCBI taxonomy): domain Eukaryota; kingdom Metazoa; phylum Chordata; class Mammalia; order Carnivora; family Hyaenidae; genus Crocuta; species Crocuta crocuta. The sequence goes on from NW_027529538.1 coordinate 575,310, forward strand.
GAGCTGTCAGCACAGAGCCTGATGTGAGGCTCGAACTCATGATCTGAGCCAAAGTTGGCTGCTTAACCAACTGAGCCACCCAGGCGCCCCTCTCATTTATTATTTCCCAGTGATATAGTTGCCTGAGATTTGGAGAAAAAAAAATATATTTCTCAATAATAAAGATGCATTCAGCTCCTGACGTGTATGATGCTCTGTGCTAGGAGGTTCTATAATGGACCATTTTGTGCCATTATTTGGCTTAAGATTTAGAACAGGAACTAAGGTGGGTGTACAGCCACCATATTGCACATTCTATATCAGACCACATGGAATGTGCAATATGGATCATGTCAGTAGCTTTCAAATATGCCTTGAATATTGGTTTAAAAATATATATACATAGTGAGATATTTTTCTCCATCTATCTGCCACTGTGGGGCAAACCATTTTACATGCAGGGTTTCCTCTTAGATATCAGTCGAGAAAACTTTCCAAGCACTCAATTTCATTTTTTTGGTTCTAATTGGGAAATGTCTTCTTATTTTAAAAGTCTCCTCATTTTGAGAGAGAGAGAGAGAGAGAGAAGAGAGAGCGAGCACATGTGCCTGAGCGGTGGGAGGGGCAGAGAGAGAGAGGAAGAGAGAGAATCGCAAGACAGTGCAGAACTCTATGCGGGGCTCGAACTCATGAACTGTGAGATCCCAACCTGAGCCAAAATCAAGGGTCAGGCGCTTAACTGAGCCACCCAAGCAGCCCAAAGAAATGTCTTCTTATTTTAAACGCATTAGGAATCGTCCCAGGGAAAGATGAGCCATTGCGAGCACTCCTTGTGCTTTCTCAGCAGCCTGGCGATCTGGAATGTACCGCAGCTTAGTGACCGCAGCTCTGTGCTAGGAGGTAAGAGCCTCACTGTGGTGAACAACCTCGGAGGAGGGCATCAAGGCCGATTCTGCTGTAGGGAATGACGTTTCCGCCGAACACTCCTTTCATTTTTTGTCTCTAGTAAGAGGCCGCCTGGACTGTACACAGAAACAGCCCCAATGGTGTTCACCTGCTGCTCCAAGGTCAGGTCAAGCACAGTATGCTGCGCTCCGTGGGCCTTGCCTGTTGATGGCACCTTCTTCTTTTTTTTAATGTTTTATTTATTTCTAGGAGAGAGAGAGAGAGCGTGAGCAGGGGAGGGTCAGAGAGAGAGGGAGTCACAGACTGAAACAGGCTCCAGGCTCTGAGCTGGCAGTCAGCACAGAGCCCGACGCGGGGCTCGAACCCACGAACCGGGAGATCATGACCCAAGCGAAAGTCGGACGCTTAACCGACTAAGCCACCCAGGCGCCCCTGTTGACGGCACCTTCTTTTCCACGGCTCCCAGGAGCCCTGGCTGGAATTTCTAGGGCATTTGACTTAAAAAATAAACAAGTAATCTAATAAATCTAGCTGACATCACAAGATGGGAAGTAATGAATATATGATGAGATTTTTCTCATGACAACTGAGCCAAATAGCAACAGGGAAGAGGTCACGTGTCTTCCCATGCCCACCTCCTGGGTTGGTATATAAGCCCCGCCCCCCGCAGAAGGCGGCATCAGACCNGAGAACCTCTTCTACCAGGACGTGTCCAGTGGGGAAAGATGGAGAGCATCTTGATTATTCATCCGTGGAGCTCTGGCGGCTGTCACATTTGGCAGATGCTGACAGTTTGGATNTAGGTGGGGGGTGGGCAGACTCCCTCAACCGGTCCCTGCCTGCCTGCTGCTCCCTGGCTACTTGCCCTGCTGCGTGAGGTTGATTGCTTCGGACTCTGTGTTGGGACCCTGCTTTTGTGTCTTCTCTCTTGGCTTCACGTAGCTCCAGACGTCACACCCGAAAAGTGTCTGAATCCAAAGGAATAATTAAACTGAAAGATGCGAGCCCCTCCCAGCACCGGAAGAGCAGCCTGCAGCCGCCCTGAGCTCAGACCAGTAAGACCATTTTATTCGTGTTCATTGCCTCCGCCTACCCATGTCTGCCTTTCCCATCTCTAAGTACAACGGATTCCCGATTTCTCAGCTGCTGCTTTGTATTTCTGCTTATTATACACCAACCTTCTAAATGTCTAATAAACTGTACTAGGTCATCCTTAAAATATTGACTCACAAAAGCCTCTTATTTAGTGGTTATCTCTCTGGGACCATGGGTGGGCAGTGTTGAGGAGGGAAGAAAGAGTCATCCAGGCCCCCCCCACCAGGTTACTGGCATTTCTTGTGAACACCAGTTACATCTATATTGGAAGGCCTACATTAATCGGCCCTAGACTTTTCAATATTTTATGTGTCTCTAATCTGTGTTGTAACTTGAAATATGTTCATGTTTTTCAAGAAGGTCTTAAGTAACTGACAGTAAAATGATAGCTGAGCCAACACACAGGGCGTGATAAAAATCTACCTTGGGCATTAGAATTTCTGTCATTGACATCCACGCATATTCCTTCCATAATCTCATGAACATATGGATTTCATATACAATCTGAATTTGATTTGGGAATGGTGTCTTTTTGACAAGAGGGTTTCCTCAATTGAATGAAAAATTCTAGTTCAGTTACAAGAGATTAATTCCCACAGATTTTTAGCCAAGTTTAGGTCTGCTTACAACCTTAGTATTCCCTTACAGAAGAACATAATACCACTCCTCAATTTAGAACTTTATTTTCGCATTAAATGTATGCAAATCAGCTTTTTGAGCCATGCAGCTTGAGGCGAACATTGGCATCCCATTTGCAAAAAGGATTTTCCGTAGAGAGTATCACACACGCCACCCCTACCCCCACTGCCACCGCCAGTTTGCATTAAATAAGCATGGATAGTGACAACTTGGATGTCTGCCCTGCAAAGTTTTCTTGAACAGTCTTTGCCCATCCCCACTCTCTATTTTTGAAAATGAATAGAAGCCTGTTGGCATAGGCACGGAAAAACTGTCCCTTTTCTACAATATTGGTGAGAGTTCTAAATGGCACTATTTCTCAGGGCAGCAATGTAACAATCTGCACATTTTTTTTAAGTGCATGCCTTTCAACTCAGAAATTTCACATTGTGGGCAAAAACATATTATTGGTAAGTCTATTCATTGCAGTATCGTTAAAGAGTAGGAAAAAAACTAAATGTCTGCTATTGAGGTCACATTAAATATGGTATCTAAACATCAGAATACAGCAGGGCTAACAAAAAAGAGTGAGACCCAAAAAATAAAAATAAATAAAAAGGGGCACATGGATGGCTCAGTCAGTTAAGCATCTGACTCTTGATTTCGGCTCAGGTCGTCATCTCACGGTTCATGAGATCGAGCCCCACGTTGGGCTCTGTGCTGATAGCATGGAGCCTGCTTGGGAGTCTCTCCGTCTCTCTGTGTCTCTCCCCCATTCACTCACTCTCCCTCCCTCTCTTTCTCTCAAAAATAAAATTTAAAACAAAATTTTAAAAAAGAGTGAGATCCCTGTGAACTTGGAAGGGATGATTTGAGAGCTCAACAAGATCATTTGTATAAATAGAAACTTACCCAAAAAATTATAACACGCAGTCAAGAGAAAGGTGTTATCAGCAGGTGTGCATGCGTAGCGTGCCCATGGGGGTACAAAAGAGTTTAGGAAGAAAGACCTAACTGATGGAAATCCCACAGGCTTTCAGATGGCAAAGCCACCACCAAGCACTACATTGTTCCTGTGACATCACCCCAGAGAAGTGTTAGAGTCCTGAGGAGCATCCAAAGCCAAGGACAGCAGTACCCTGAATTCTTCTGCTTCTGTGGACTCACTGCATCTTTTCAATTCCACACAGCAGCTCTGGGCCTGAGGCTGAGGGAAGCCAGGCAAAATAGTGGCCATGACCGTGACAGTGGCTGCCTTCACTGCTGTGCAAGATGCAGGTGTCTGATTTCCAATTGGCCAACATGTTCAATGACTTGGGTTTGGGCTGAGAGTAAAGTGATTTGGGAATAAAGTCAGGGAATTCCTTATAGTCAAGTTACGTCAATATGTAGGTTTTCATTAAATAGTGCACCCTAAGTTTGTTCTCTGCAGGTTCTTAAATTCCTGTAGGTCCTTCTGAAAGATCTTTGGTCGGGGAATTAGACCCACACTGTCCCTCAGATTTCTAAGGAAACACACCCAAATGAGAGGAACTTGTCCCCAGAAACATTCACAACACAGGTGAGGATCGTTCTGCTCTCCCTTGGTTAAGAGCACTTTTCCAAATTTGTGAGGAAGTGCCATGTAGAAATGTGAACTGCTGCCCTAACGTATGAGTTATTGTCGTGACTTCGGATCATGGAAACCGACATGAAACATTCAGAGAGAAAAATGAAGAAAATAGAGTGGTAATTCTCTCCGTCTCTTAAAAGTATTTTTTACAAACTTAAAATAATGTAAATTCATTATAAACAATTTCAAAATATAGAAAATTATAAGGGTGAATGAAAGTTAACATTGCTGATCATAACCACTTTTACCATTTTGTTATATTTCCTTCCATTGTCTTCTATTCTTTTTGTTTTTCCCAATATTTTTATTTTGGAGAATTGCAAACCTCCAGGAAATTGTGAAACTATTGCAAGAAGATCCTATATACCACTCGCTGAAGTTCACCGATGGCCAACATTTTGCCAGTTTTAGTTTTATCTCTCCCTCTCATTTGAGAGTAAGTTGCAAACATGAAACTTCACCCTTATAAATATTAGCAGGAATTTCCCAAGAGGGATATTCTCCTACAAAGCTACGACACAATTTTCACACGTAAGTAACTTAATACATGCTACTATGTAATATACAACCTTCAATTTCTCAATCCCAAGAATGCTTTGCAATTTATATTCACTTTTTAAAAATTTTTTTTTAATGTTTTATTTATTTCTAGGAGAGAGAGAGACAGCGTGAGCAGGGGAGGGTCAGAGAGAGAGGGAGTCACAGACTCTGAAACAGGCTCCAGGCTCTGAGCTGGCAGTCAGCACAGAACCTGACGCGGGGCTAGAACCCACGAACCGCGAGATCACGACCTAAGCGAAAGTCGGACGCCTAACTGACTAAGCCACTCAGGCGCCCCTATATTCACTTTTTAAAAATTATTTAGTTTTTTTAAAACTTTTTTGAGAGAGTGAGAGCGTGAATGGGGGAGGGGCACAGAGAGAGGGACAGAATCTTGAGCAGGCTTCAAGTCCAGCATGGAGCCTGACTTGGGACTCAGTCTCATGACTGCAGGATTATGACCTGACCTGAAGTCAAGAGTTGGATACTCAACCAACTGAGCTACCTAGGCATGCCTATATTGACATTTTGAATAATTTTTCAACCTGGGTCCAATCAAAGATGTATCTTATGTAATTTAAGTTGGCCTCCAACATTGTGTTTTTCTCCTGGCAAGTTGTTTTTGCAAAATTACCTTTAAAATGAATTTGTGTGTTTGTTTGCTCATGATCAAATTCAAGATGAGCATATTTGCAGGAGTACTACACAGGTCATTATTTTCCTCCTCAGAACATGTCATGGAGAAGTATGCGATGTCAGTCTACCCTGTAAAGGCGATATGATCGCCAATTAATGTGATGTCTACCTGGGCTTGTCCATTGTTAATCTACTCTGGCAGGCTTGTCCAAAACTAGATACTGAATCCTAGCAGGTAGATCTGATTACTGGAAATCGGGGGTGTTAAATGATTTCATGGGGGTGCAATCTTCCAACTCCAAAACTCAGTCACCCAAAACTAATGCTACACTGAAGACAAATGGCAAGGTGATGGACAGGGCTGCGAGGGGAACTCTATGGGGCCCTGGGTGGCTAATTCTGTTAAGCGTCTGACTCCGGGTCAGGTAATGATCTCATGGCTTGTGAGCTGGAGTCCCGAGTCAGGCTCTATGCTTACAGCTCAGAGCCTGGAGCCTGCCTCAGATACTGTGTTTCCCTCTCTCTCTGCCCCTCCCACACTTGTGGGCTTGCAAGAGTGAGCTTTCTCTTTCTGTCTCTCTTTCAAAAATAAATAAACATTAAAACAAATTAAAAAAAGAGAAAAGAAAAAGAAACGATAGACCATACAAACCCTTCAATCAGTTGCAGGGATATATGAATCATATCATAACCCTAACTAGATAACTGTTTTTAAAAATATGTGTGAAAATTTGAGCATGACCACTTACTAAGAGAAATGAATTAAAAATTATTGTTAATTGGGGCGCCTGGGTGGCTTAGTCGGTTAAGCGTCCGACTTTCGCTTAGGTCATGATCTCGCGGATCTCCCGGTTCGTGGTTTCGAGCCCCGCGTCGGGCTCTGTGCTGACTGCCAGCTCAGAGCCTGGAGCTTGTTTCATTCTGTGACTCCCTCTCTCTCTGACCCTCCCCTGCTCACGCTGTCTCTCTCTCTCTCTCTCTCTCCTAGAAATAAATAAAACATTTTTAAAAAATTATTGTTAATTGCCAGGCATGACAATGGTATTGCAGTTATACTTTAATTCTTACAAATTGGCCTCAGAGTAACTGGCTATGAATTAATCATTGTTGAAGCTGGATACATGGGAATTTATTATACATATTTTTGTGTATAATATAAAAAATATATATTTTATGTTACAGTGGACTTCACTAATAATCAAGAAAAACATGAATTTTTCTCATCTGTTATATTAATAAAATATTTTTTTAATCATGTCTAATGTTGGTTGCAGAGTATAAGGAAAGCACCATACACAGTGGATGGGAAGAACTGATGAACATTTTACAGAAAGAAATTTTGTGACTTTTATCAGCAAAGTGTGGATAGTAATTTCACCTTTAAGGAGTTGCTCCAAGGAAATATCAATGGGAGAAAGGATGCAATGCACAGCTAACATTTAGTAAGCTCTATTTTGTGCCAGGCACTGATTTATTTAATCCATAGAATAACCATTTTGGTTAGGTTTATTATTATTAGTATTATTATTATTTTCATTTTAGAAATAAGGGGACCAGAAAGGTGAAGTCACTCAGAACTAGTAACTTTAGAAAGGGGATTTGAACCCTGGGATTTGAACCAAAGCCTGGGTGGATTATGTCGGACATTCATTACAGCATCGTTTATAATAGAAAAATATTAGAAACCATCTACAGGTTGAACACCGGACTCTTGATCTTCCTACCAGTAACCCCTCCCCCAATGCTTTTCTCACAGATATATCCTTCCTGATTAATCCTCTTTGGCAGTGACTTCATCCTTCCTGTGACTCAGGCCAAAGAGACATTGATGCCCCTTGACTCCTTTCTTGCTCAATGGATCGCAAAACCAGGTAGCATCAGTAGAATCCAACCCACTCATCACCTGCACCTCTGCCCCAAAGGTCAAGGCTCCAACCCCACCCCCAGCAAGGGTTCCTCAGGCTCAAGGGAGAGCCGCCCCCATCCAGCCCCTCCCCATAGTCAGTTCTCAAGGCACAGTTTACAGGAATCCTTCTGCGGTGAAAGGCAGGTGACCTCTCTAACCCGCACCCTCCTCAGGCTGCCTAGGACACGCAAGGCAAGGCTGAAGTTTACAATGACCTAAACTAACACTGGGAGCTACTTCACTTAAGTATTCTTGGTGCAGAGAACAGTGTCTAGCACATTTAGGCGCTCCATACATATTTGTAACATCAGGAAATATAATATGTCTATAAAAATATCATGCTACCTGTGTACACCTTTTTTATTTTGCTGTTATCCTCCGACATAAACATTGTATCACTCAGACCTAATCTTCCTCTGTTAGCCCTTGATTACTGTTGTGTAATCCTACCATGCCCAGACCTGTCTGTCAGAGGTGCAATCCCCAGGTATATGCGGAAGCAAATTCATCTATTATATAATTTTCTGGTTCCTTTGATGCACATATTAGTGTGATGGTTGGCAAGCAGTAACTAGTAATAACTGTCCCAGAAAGCACTATCACCCATCATCTTCTAGGTGTATTTGAAAACAGACTTGGAGGCCCCAGGGTGGCTCCGTTGGTTAAGCATCCAACTCTTGGTTTCTGCTCAGATCATGACCTCATGGTTCCTGGGTTCAAGCCCCACCTCAGGCTCCGTGCTGTCAGTGCAGAGCCTGCTTGGGATTCTCTTTCTCTCCCATTTTCTCTGTCCCTCCCATGTTCATGCTCTTGCTCTCTCTCAAAATATATAAATAAACTTTAAAAGAAAAAAAGAAAAAACTATTTAAAAAAAACAGACTTAGGCCAGGCAAGAAGTGCCCATTTCTTTTTTTTTTTTAAGTTTATTTTTATTTCTTATGAGAGAGAGATAGGGAGGAAGCAGGAGGTGGTGGGGAGAGAGAAAGGGAGAGAGATAAAATCCCAAGCGGCCTCTGCACTGTCAGCACAGGGCCAGATGCAGGGCTTGAACTTACTAACCATGTCATCATGACCTAAGCCAAAGTCAAGAGTCAGATGCTTACTTGACTGAACCATCCAACAGCTCTAAGTGCTGATTTCTGCTTGAGTCTTTTTTTTAATGTTTAGTTTTTATTTTTGAGATAGAGAAAGACAGAGCATGAGCAGGAGAGGAGCAGAGAGAGAGAGAGACTCATAATCTGAAGCAGGCTCCAGGCTCTGAGCTGTCAGCACAGAACCCAATATGGGGCTTGAACTCACAAACCATGAGATCATGACCTGAGCTGATGTCGGAAGCCACCCAGCTGTCCTTCTGCTTGAATCTTGTGAACGCCCTTTCCCCAGGAGGTCCCCAACCCTTAGTGAGGTGTTGCTTTTACCTTGTTGCTGGTGACAACCTCTCCTGCAATTCTTTTCAAAACAAGCCTCCTGAAGCATCTCGGGTGCTCTCTGGGAGTGCGTTCCTGGATGGAAGGGAGGGAAGACAGAGACCTTGTGGTCTGGGCCATGAAGCAGTGGGAGGAAATCGCCTTTGCAAATCCTGAGCAGCTGCCAAAACAGCTCTTCTGCCCCATCTCCATCTCTTGCTTTCAACAAGAGGCAGATTTCCATAGAAATGTCTCAGGCTAAGTTCACAGAACAGGGACTGCATCCTGAATGTGGACTCATCAATATCACACACTGTATGCGGTCTCGCCTTCAAGGGACACCAAGACATGCGGTCTGAAAACCACCTACTGGGACATTTTTTAAAGTTTATTTATTTATTTTTAGAGACACGGAGACAGCACAAGTGGGGGAGGGGCAGACAGAGAGGGGGAGAGAGACTCCCAAGCACGCTCCCCACTGCCAGCACAGAGCTGGGTGCTGGGCTCGAACTCTTGAAACTGAGAGACCATGGCCTGAGCCGAAACCAAGAGTCAGTTGCTTCACTGACTGAACCCCCCCAGCCCCCCAATGTGACCTTTCAATTGTTATATGTTTAGATACAGCAGAATCAAAGAGGAGAAAGTGTTTTGGAGACTCACAATTTTTATTAATAGATTTATTCACTTGTGATCAGGCTTGCATTTTGTGACTATAATGTGCCAGAGACACAGTTAACTAGCATTGGTGATGGAATAAAAAGTCTCATTAACATGCAATCAGATTTTAGGCTGTAAATATGACCAGACTGAAATAATCAAAACTTCAAAAGATACACACTGTGGTGGGTGTTGAATTTCCACTGGCTGTGGACACTGAGATCAAAACCTGTTAGAAAAGTTGAATCCCGAGGTGGATACATTGTGATTATATCCATTACCTACTCCGAATCCATCTCAAGCAGACGCCAGGGGTCTTACTCGCTTTGATGAGTATAATCGCGTCCCCGGAGGAGACAGCTGAGTAATGACAAGAGAGGAGACATCGGTGACACTCTGCCAGTTTTATGTGGTTTATTAAGAAAATCATTGTCTTAGGTTTACAGAAACAGAAACTAGAAGAGATTCGGGATGTAGAAGGCACAGAAAAGGGGGGAAGGAATAGGAACAAACATTTCAACAGTAACATTTCAAGAAAGCATAGCATTAAAAAAATCATCACTCTGTTCTATTGGGCTCGTTCTTCGATGACGGACGAAGGACTGGGTTGGTGTTTCCCATTTGGAGGCCGGATCTCAGGGCCCAAGGGATCTGGATTACACTCCGCACCCTGAGAACCAGTGTCATGGCCCCTGTGACATTCACACGAGGGAGACTGGCAGGAAGAAGGAAAATCTTACCGATGGGACAGTTCCCTGCAGCACCTGCCCGGATGCCCAGCGCCCGCGCGCCTAGCAGCAGCACTGCTTCTTGCAGCCGCACGTCTGCTGACAACAGCACTTCTGCTGACAGCAGCCCTTCCCGCAGCCGCACGAGCCGCAGCCGCACGACCTGCACGAGCGGCGGCAGCAGCAGACCACGGGGACGCTGCAGCAGCCCCCGCAGCAGCCGCAGCAGCAGGGGCAGCAGCCCGAGCAGCAGCCCACGCGGTAGCACCTGCAGGTGGTGCAGCTGCCGCCGCCGCAGCCGCTACTGCAGCCCCCGCAGCCGCTGCCGCAGCCCCCGCAGCCGCCACTGCAGCCCCCGCAGCCGCCGCAACTTCCGCAGCCACAGCACCCCATGGTGTGGGTAGAGAGGACTCAGGAGAGGGGAGGACGGAGACTCGGGAGTGAGGGAGGTCTGATGCCGCCTTCTGCGGGGGCGGGGCTTATATAGCACCCCCTGCCGGCCGAGCCCCCGCAGGACTGTTTACCCCTCTTCCTGGTAAAGCTCTCACGAGGCCTCTCACACCTTCCTTATTGGAGTCCTGGCCAGTGTACCTTGCTAATTTTAGCTTTTACATGTCTCTGAAACCTATATTTGGATTAGAACACACTTCTAAGAGGGGTGCGCCCTTGAGAAGGTAAATGCATGCATATGTTTTGCCCCAGGGCCTCCTCTGATGCCTGGCCCATGGTAACTATTTAACAGCTGTTGAGGTAAATAAATGCCTGAAATATTTAGGAACAATTTTGTCTGAGTCTCGAGTCAAGTAGAAGTCCTGTGTTTCTGTATATACTTCTTACTTAGCTGGGTCAAAAAACAAAACAAAAACATTGCTTTTCTCTCTCCTTGGATTCATGACACGCCCCCATGTTGCAAAAAACAAAACAAGACAAAACACACAAAACCCAAAAAGTTTTTGAAAGAATAAGTGAAAACCAGACTGAAAACAGAAAAAGTAGGCCTCCCTGCAAGCGTTCTATCTCGCCTTAAAACACCGATATGCTTTTCCCGGCTCCCTGAGATTTGTGTTTGGTTTTGTTTACAAGAATTGCTTGATCATTAAAACATTTTTTTTTAAGTTGTGTCATGTCAGCTGCTGAAGATAGACTTGTGCACGGCCCGCTCCTAAATCACCGCCAAGAGAAGTTTCTGCTGTTGTTTGTTAAATCGTTGAGAAACAGGGGCGCCTGGGTGGCTCGCTGGGTTAAGCCTCGGACTTCCGCTCAGGTCCTGATCTCATGGTTTGTAAATCTGGGCTGTCAGCACAGAGCCCCCTTCAGATGCATCTCCTGGCTCTCTGCTCCTCCCCTGCTCTCTCTCTCGCTGTCAAAAATAAATAAAACAACTTAAAAAACCTGAAAAAACGAAAATAAGAAAGGTTTCATCGGGTGGCATCTCTCCTGTTGAGGACCTGGGTCCAGACCCCCCGCGCCTGGGAACGTTGACCTGAAATGCGTGCTCGCTGTCAGGCGCACGCCCTGGTCCCAGAGAGCCTGCGAGTGTGGCCCGTGTGCCTGCTGGCCTCACCTGGGAGCCAAGGCCACTCCGGACCCCGCCCGGAGGATGCACCGCTCCCGGGTCTGTGCCGGGGCTTATGCTGAGGCTCCTGGATCAGACACGGCCCGGCTTTGGCCTTGGCCTTGGCCTTGGCCTTGGGAAGCCTGCACTTCCCCCAGAATGTTGGTGTCCCTAGATTTACAAGCGTACCTTTGGTAAGCTTACCTTCTGAAAGCCAGAGAAGGAAGCCTTAAAATGCCCTCCCATGATCTGCTTCTCCTCAAGGAGAAGGCCGCAGGGCTGCTCCGCTCTGCATTTTCGGGGCTCGGGCGGGGCTCTGGGGGGCCCTGCTGTGCGCAGGGAGCCTCGCTAAAGGTCTCCTTGGCCCCCGCCTGACATCCGGGCATCACACTCAGGGCCCTGGAGCTGCTGTTTCCCTACAGCGTGGCCGTCATGCTTCCAGTTCTGGACTCGATGCAGCGCACAGCCATTTCATTCATGAAAAGCGCCGAGTTTACCAAGGAGGCCGCTGTGCTAAAAATAGCAGCGTTACCTGGCGAGGGACTCAAGAAGGAAGTAAATAAAGATCTTGTGAGAGCCTTCCATGGAAACTGGGCTAAAAATAAGGGGGGTGTTGGTATATAAACCCCGCCCCCGCAGAAGGCGGCATCAGACCTCCCTCACCTCCCGAGTCTCCGTCCTCCCCNGTGGGGGCGTCTGCTTGCTCCCATGGCCAAGGCTTCCCTCCATCCCACCTGTCTGTTCTTTCAATCCTGGACTTTCTGGTACTTTCTCCCTGGCTTCTCATGCTCTGAGTTGAGGTAAGTTTTACCATTTAAAAAATAGTCACATGGAAGGGGCCCCTGGGTGGCTCAGTCCATGAAGTCTGACTTCAGCTCAGGTCATGATCTCAGTTTGTGAGTTCAAGCCCAGGCATCAGGCTTTGCACAGACCGTGTGGAGTTTGCTTGGGATTCTCTCTCTCTGCCCCTCCCCACCCCCGGCCTCTCCCCCACCCATGCTTTCTCTCTCTCTTTCCGTCTCTCTCCTCCCCCCTTTCTCTGCCCCTTCCCCACTCATGCTTTTTTCCTCTCTCTTAGAACAAATAATAAATAAACTTAAAAAAAGAGTCACATGGACATTTTCTACAACGTCATTCAAGAAAAAGGAGAGCACCTTGATGATCGAGCTCAGCAATCATGACTTCTACTCCGTTTTCTTCTTTGCATTATTTTTCTATCTAGACTTTAACCCTTTTTGTATTTATTATAAATGTTGTGTCCTTTCTGTGACCATAGAAGCTTTCTCAATGTTCACCTAAAAATCACTTAATAAAGTGCAAAAACAAACCCTGACCGGTTGTTATTGTTTTATCTTATTTTATCCTTGTGTTTATTTTCAGTGAGCTAATTTGATTATGGTCCTCCATGGGCTGGGGCCGTGGGTTACACAAATAATTATGGCCTTCTGTGTTGACAATCCAGTCATGCACAAATAACCGCCAACACAAGGCAGAATAATAAACAAGTCAGAAGGCCATGAGGTGGTATCTGCATGGTTGGATGGGGAATGAGTGTAAAGGGCTGGAAAAGCTTCAAGAAAGGGATGCCATTTGGGGGCATGTTTGAAAGAATTAGTGAGCTTTCGACAGGTGGAGGTGATTGGGGACAGATATTTTAAGCAGAAGGGCAAGAAACATGAAGGATGGGAAACTTCAAGACGTCCATGGGAGCTAGCAAGCTGGTGAGCGTGTCCTAGGTACAGAGTATGTGAGTGTAGTTGGAAATAACCAATAAGACTAGCATTCACATTGCCCTCAATAGCCAGGCATTCTTCTACGAACTCACACGTTTTGATGGAAGCCCTATCATTATGCCCATTGCACAGAAGGAAAACAGCAAAGAGAGGTTAAGTCGATTGCTTAAAGCACACGGATGTTGCTGGTGGAGCCTGGATGTGCCACAATGCTGCAGGCTGGTGGTTTTTGAGAAGGGATGTTTAACTGCAACATACGGAGTTAACTGGTTCATGGACAGAACTGAAGCTACTTCAGCAATATGGGAGAAAACAATGAGGACCTAATACAAAGGCAGAATGGGAACCGGAAGTGTATTTGTGGGTGATAAAAGCATAATGCAAAACCCAACAAGTGAGGACCATGTCTGCAATCCCAAAATAGGCAAGATACCAGTGGTGATTGCTATGGATGGAATTATGCACTCCCCATTCATATGTTGAAGCCCTAACTTCTAATGTGATGGTATTTGGAGTTTGTGTCTTTGGGAGGTAATTAGGTTTATATAAGGTCCCGAGGCTGTGAGCTCATGATGGGATTAATCCTCTTACAAGAAGAGGAAGAGACACTAGCGTTCTCTCTCTCTCTGCCACGTGAGGGCACAGCAAGAAGGTAGCCATTTGCAGTCCAAACTAGAGCTCTCACCAAAACCCAACCACAGTCCCTGATCTCCTCCACACTGGCCTCCACAACTGTAAGAAAACAAACCTCTGTTGTTTAACCCAGTGAGTCTACGGTCTTTTGCTGTGGCGGCCTGGGATGATACCGTAATGTAACAATCATACATAGGGACTTCTATTCTTCTTTTCTGAGAGATTTGGGATACTGTACAAGACAGCCTGTTTTTAAATTTGTATTAAATATGGTCTACAAATAAGTGAGGAACTGACCATTTCCTTTAAGGCTGTTTGTCTCATTCTGTAAGATGTGGAGTTAAAGGGAATTGATAACATTGTAAAAAAGCCGTCCTATAAATTACACATTAAATTGTCTCATAAATCACCTTGATCCTCTTCCCAGTATATTTATTCTAGTCCCTTGGCATGGGTATTTTTAGAAGTGGCAGGTCTGCTTGGTTTGCTAACCTCAAAAGATCTAGATCTGAAAAAAATTGTCTTTTTGGTCTACTTACCTAATCTTGATTTTTTTGCATTCATTTCTAAGAGAAATATTTGGATTCAGATTGAAAATATGCTCCATATGGATCACAAGGCTTAGCATCAGTTTGCTCATAATATTATTAGAATTAGGAGACACTAGAAGCACCTGGGTGGCTCAGTTGGTTGAGCGCTCCACTTTGGCTCAGGTCATGATCTTGTGGTTGATGAGTTTGAGCCGCACATTGGGCTCTGTGCTGACAGTTCAGAGCCTGGAGCTTGCTTTGGATTCTGTGTCTCCCTCTCTTTCTGCCCCTCCCTCACTCTTGCTCTATTTCTCTCTGTCTCAAAAATAAATAAACATTAAAAATTTTAAAAAAATTAGTACAAACTAATTATACTATATGTGTATAACCTATATGTTTTATACATTTACATGTTATTTATATTTATCATTGTTTATTTTTGCTATATATGCTACTTACATGGGTTATACATATGTTTTTATATATACACATCAGGTTACGTATATGTTATACACAATATTTACATACCTATATACATATATATGCATACATGCACATATACACTCAGACTCTGAATTTTAGACTTACCACATCATTTTTTTTCTTCATTCATTCATAAAAGCTAGTGATTTGTGAAGATCTGTTCTGAAGTATACATGTTTCTGTGAGGCTTGCCTCCATCTTTTTCTGTCTGTTCCTTCCTGATCTTTGGGTCAACCATGACTCCTTGGACTTTGCTCTTGTGTTTACTTTCCCTCTGTGGCTTCCATGATCCACTTTTACCTATCACAGGTTAGAGTGTTACCATCCGAAAGGCCTTTGGTCACTTCAAAACAGCTGAAGCAAAGACATAAGGATCTTCAGCATATCCTCACATATGGAATGTCCTGGAACTATGTGTTGGCTATCTGGGGAGGAAGAAAGCAAGAGTCAGTGAGAAGGACAGGAGGATGCTGGGAAGGAGAAACAGGTGGACAGTGATGGTTGGCTTGCCCTTCGATGGTAAGACTTGGTCTACCTTCATTTTCTCATTGGACCTTCTTCTGGTTCTCTTGGCTGTTAAATGTTAAATGACCTGTTTAATAAAGTTGCCTGAAGTTAAAACACAACCTTACTGACCTTTTGTTTTAGTCTGTGATTCAGTTTCTCTCAACCTGAGAGTGTCTTTACACCTTAGGAGGAGCCTGAAGTAATAACATGGTGCTTAAATCTCTCTTCTATCTTCAGCTGATTTAAGCAGTGATTTCTCTTTCATATTTGTTAGACTAATTAAACTAAAATCAGGTGATATTGAACTAAGCCTCCTGTGATAAAGAAAAACAGTACTATGAGTTTTAATATAAGATACATTTCAAGGGCCCATTAGTAAGAAATGTTGTATAAATACTCAACCACATATTAACTTATTTCTTGTGAGGACATCATGTGCTAAGAGTGGCAAACTCTATCAGTTTGCTAAAGCTGCCATGGTAAACTACCGCAGGGTGGGTGGCTTAAATAACTGCAAATTATTTTCTCACAGTTCTAAAGGCTGGACGTCCAAGATCCCAAGATTGGAGTTTGGAGAAGCTTGGTTTCCCTCCAAGGTCTTTTTCCTTGGCTCGAGGATGGTCGTCTTGCTGGGTCGTCCTGAAGCCTTTGTTTCTGTGTGCATGTATCCCCAATGTCTCTTTCTCCTTATAAAGGGAACACCAGTCATATTGGATTAAACCCCCAGCCTTGCTACTTTATTTATCCTTAATTACTTCTTGAAATACAATATGTGTTGTATCTTGTGTGTGCACTTAGCACATGATGGACAAAGCATTAAATGGGTGCCATAGATGTCTTGGTCTGACTTTTGTTGGAAAGAAGCTTAGAGCTGACTTTTCTATCCACTCCAGTGGCAAGTAGGACTGCATCTTGTCTGGTTTTCTGTATCAATCTTTCTTCTTCCAGTAACTCACGTAGCTCTAGGGTTCTCTTGCTAACACATTTTCAATTCTTCATCTTTCTGTGTGCTTTTTGTAAACCATCTAAAGTCCTTTGTGAAATGAAGTGGAATATAAATAAGCAAGCAAGAAAATAATCAAGCCAAAGCCATTGGTTCTTAAGCCAAGAAAAAAACGTCGGTAGTTTTTTTCTTTGCTGGAGCTTCCCAGATGTTAGCCGCTCTGATTGGTTCCTGTGGACTCACCCTGAGTGCTTCTCTTCCTGCAGGAGAAATGCATACTTTATGAAAAACCTTTCTTTTTATTTAAAAAAATTTTTTTTAACATTTTTTTATTTTTCAGAGAGAGACAGAGTGTAAGTGGGGGAGGGGCAGAGAGAGGGGAAGGCACAGAATCTGAAGCAGGGTCCAGGCTCTGAGCTGTCAGCACAGAGCTCCATGCAGGGCTTGAACTCACAGACCACAAAATCATGACCTGAGCTGAAGTTGGACTCTTAACTGACTGAGCCACCCAGGCGCCCCTGAGAAACCTTTCTTTTTGTGCATTTGTCAACATCTTCTATCTACCTTATTTTGATGCATAGTGAAAAAAAGACCCAATAATTCCTCCAAACATAGAGTTGTGCATAATGCCAAAGGGAGTCAAGTACATTGGAAGAGAAGAACTTCACCTTGACATGATAAATGACCTTTCCTCTTGTCCACAGAGAGATTTTCACAGTCCTATCTTGTTTGTGGAGATTCAGATGTTATGTTTTGGTGAAACATAACATGTAACTTATTCTTCTTCAATGTAGACATCTTTTTCATATATTTTAGACTTGTTCTTCTCTCATCCCACTTTGACTTCTCTCAAGGCCATATTTACTGACAATGACTTTTGAGTATTGTCCATTCATTTTTTTTAAAATTTAAATCCAGGTTAGTTAACATATAGTGTAATAATGATTTTAGGAGTAGAATTTAGTGATTCATCACTTACATATAACACCCAGTGCTCATCCCAACAAGTGTCCTCTTTAATACCCTTCACCCATATAGCCCATCCACCCACCCAATACTCCTCAGCAACCGTCAGTTTGTTCACTGTATTTAAGTGTCTCTTATGGTTTGCCTTCTCATCTCTTATGTTCGTCTGTTTTGTTTCTTAAATTCCACATATGAGTGAAATCATCTGGTATTTGTCTTTCTCTGACTGATTTTTTTTTTCACTTAGCATAATACACTCTAGTTCCATCCACATTATTGCAAATGGGAAGATTATATATATATATATGTATATATATATGTATATATGTATATATATGTATGTATGTATACACCACGTCTTCTTTATCCATCATAAGTCAATGGACAATGGATATTTGGTTTCTTTACATAATTTGGCTATAGTTGATAGTGCTGCTATAAACATTGGGGTGGATGTGCCCCTTTGAATCAGCATTTTTGTATCCTTTGGATAAACACCTAGCAGTGCAATTGCTGGGTCGTAGGGTAGTTCTGTTTTTAATTTTTTGAGGAACCTCCATATTGTTTTCAAGAGTGTCTGTACCAGTTTGCATTACCACCCGTCATGCCAAAGTGTTCCCTTTTCTCTACATCCTCACCAACATCTTATCCTGAGTTGTTAATTTTAGCCATCCTGACAGGTGTGAGGTGGTATCTTATTGTGGTTTTCATTTGTATTCCCCTGATGAGGAGTGATGTTGAGCATCATTTCATGTGTCTGTCAGCCATCTGGATGTCTTTGGAAAAGTGTCTTTTCATGTCTTTTGGGGTGGTCCATTCAAATAAAAGAAATGAATGGTTTGACTAAACATCCCTAAGATCCACTCACAAACTTTTGTTCTGAGATCAGATCGGAGGTTTAACCATCAACCTCTTTGTGTTCCCATGCTATGACCAGCTTCAAAAATCCAAATTACAACTCCATAATGTTCTTTTTATGCTTGTTTTGCAAAGACTGTTTTTGGAGATATCAAACCCAAATTTGAGATTTCTCAAGACTTCCCGGTACCCTTTTCCTGAGTAAAATTCACTCTTGACTTCACTCTATCTTTCCTTTCCTTGTTATTCTTTCGTTCTTATTTCTGCACTTGAAAATAAAATCATATATATATATATATATATATATATATATGNTTTAATTTCATCCCAGACAGAAATAACTTTTTTGGTAGCCTTTTTTTTAATAATGAAAAATAGTTTTATTAATTTTATTAATTTTTTTATTTTTTTATTTCTAGGAGAGAGAGAGAGAGAGAGAGAGACAGTGTGAGCAGGGNAACCCACGAACCGCGAGATCATGACCTAAGCGAAAGTCAGATGCTTAACCGACTAAGCCACCCAGGCACCCCTAATTTTAAAAAATAGCTTATTACATGTATATCTTCACAATCACATTGTTAGTGCATACTCTGCATTCAGGGACAACTCTCTTTTCTGTTGGATGTGTTTTGGTTAAGACTGTAATCACAGCAATAGTTCTTGATGTGTCTGGGATTCATTGAACACCAATTCCATTCTGCAGAGCCTGAACTTGATGAAGGAGGACACTTAGTTAATCCCATAGCCAGTTAGCTTTCTCCAGTGTCAGATACAGATGCCTCTAGTTTCATAGGTGTGAGCAGGGATGCTGCATGTCCTGATGATGCTAATTTATGAGAGGCAGTTGGCTGGAGTCCAGGAGAGGGTCTTGAAAGATTAGCCTGAAGCAATTGGTGAGGGAGATCAAGGCTGGTGTTGGTGTCCTCACGCCTGTTCCTATTCTGTGCCTTAGGTTGGTGGCGGTGGTGGGGAGGGCTCATGTTCTCATCTGTATTCAGTATCTCATGTGTTTTCTTCCTTTTTCAAAACCCACACCCAGGAAATATTTGATAATAGAAGTCACTTATTAAAAGTTGATGGTGACTAGTCTCACACAAAGTTTCGTGTAATATTTTAATTGGGAACCGTTCGCCTTTGAAGGAATGTCAACTGAGATTATGAGCTGTGACTGAAGCACTTCTGTGATGTGCTCCACAAGTTCTGGTCCAGAGAGAAGAGCTGCCTGCGTAGATAGCACAGAGGATGTTAATCCACTTACATAATAATTATGCAAAATAAAAGTTAATGAGATACTAGGTAATCCTCCAACATTTCTGTGCTGACCTTTTGGCACATAGCACAAGAGAGTAGAATGCACCAGATTTAGAAAAGGGCAAAGTTTAATAATCGACTGTAATGCACCCTTATAACCATTTCCCTAGGCTCTAGTATCTTAAGTGATAACGCTGTTGGATAGCTACTCTTCTTTGTTTTCAAAAGAGCATGAAGTCTTTTGTTTAATCTGTGTATGTGCACTTGAAATCAAACAGTAATTACCATAAGAGATCCTCTTTTTCTTTATTTGCTCTTAGCCTCTTGCATCTTACTTGTTTGTAGGGAAAATTGCTGAAGTGGGACCTTCATGGTATGTATGTGTGCATAATACCTTATAAAAGAGATAGCACGTGTTACAAAGATACACGCTAGTCATGAATTAATATGTGTGCATGCCCTCCTCTCCATCCACTGTGTTTTGAGTTGGTCTGCCAGTTCCGGGAGTGGAAAACCCAAAGAAGTCCAGAAAGGCAAAATCAATTTATGTTTGGAGACCAGAAGATTAGATGAGGAAAGAAAATAAGTAGGATCCTAAAAAAAAGAAAGCCGAGACTGAGTTCTGTGGGAATTTGTGGGTACTTTTCAGAAGATGAGGAGATGAAGAGGTTGGCCATACTGTCATGGGGAGGGTGCTCACGAGACGGGTGGATGCAAATGTTTAGGATGTTTTTTCTTGGCTTCTATGATTTGTTTCTCACTTTCAGCTTTGCTAAGAGATTGCAGTGAACATTCACATTTTATTTTTTCCTGGGTTATTTGACTCTGCTTAGATAGACCATAAGGCAAGGCAGCTTTACAAAGAATGTACACATCTGTTTATCACTCTATCTAAACCTATGTTGATTTTATATTACAAAAGTTAATTGTGGTAATGCAGAAATTTAAATGTTCCAACACTGACAAAGTAAAAAGCAAAAGTCCAGAGTAAATCTCAATGCTTAAATAGAATCACATTTACATTGGGTAGCCAGACTCACAATTCTTTTTTTCTATGCATATACTAACATATAGCTAATATTTGTAAAATGAGACTAAGTTCTATATACTTTTGTGCAACCTCCTTTTTTCACTTGTTAGTACTGCATGCCATCTCTCTGGCCCACGCAT
The DNA here is from genome assembly GCF_008692635.1 of Crocuta crocuta. Classification (NCBI taxonomy): domain Eukaryota; kingdom Metazoa; phylum Chordata; class Mammalia; order Carnivora; family Hyaenidae; genus Crocuta; species Crocuta crocuta. The sequence continues at coordinate 596,022 of NW_027529538.1, forward strand.
ATCTTTTAGAAATGCTCGCAAAGCTTTTCATCTTATAGGTTTACTATGATTGGTTTTTAAAACTTTGTCACCATTAATGGGCATTTTTTGATATTGTAAATAATGCTGCAATGAACATCTTTGAACATATGGACATATAGGTTCTACCATAAATCATCTTTTTAAAATTATTTAATGTTTATTTACTTTTGAGAGAGAGAGAGAGGAGAGGGAGAGAGAGAGAGACAGAGCGCATGAGTGGAGGAGGGACTGAGAGAGAGAGAGAATCTGAAGCAGGCTTCAGGCTCTGAGCTGTAAGCACAGAGCCTGATTGATGCGAGGCTTGAACTCAGGAACCATGAGATTATGACCTGCGCTGAAGTTAGACACTTAAACCAAGTGAGCCACTCTGGTGCCCTGGTCTTTCTTTTTTTTTTTAATCTATTCAACCACTTTATGTCTTTTTATTGATGTAAAGTAATTATTGATAGCTATGTACTTACTGCCATTTTGCTAATTGTTTTCTGACTGCTTTTATAGTTCTCCATTGCTTTCTTCTTTTCTTGATCTCTTTCTTTGTGATTTGCTACCTTTCTTTAGTGGAAGACTTATATTCCTTTCTCTTTACTTTTTGTGTATTTACTATAGACTTTTGTTTTGTGGTTACCACAAGGTTTAAATATAGTAATTTATATCTCAAACAGTCTATTTTAAGTTGATAACAAGTTAAATTTGAAATGAAAGAGACATTGCAACTGATACCACAGAGATGCAAAGGATACTAAGAGGTAACTATGAACAATTGTATGCCAGCAAATTGGACAACCCAGAAGCAATGGATGAATTGCTAGAAATGCACAACCTAAAAGACTGAATCATGATGAAAAGGAAATCTGAACAGGCTGGTTACTAGTAAAGAGATTGAATCAGTAATCAAAAATCTTCGAACAGACCAAAGTCCAGGACCGGATAGCTACACTAGCAAAATCAACTCAACATTTAAAGAAGAATTAATGCCAATCCTTTGCAAACTCTTGCAAGATATGGAAGATAAGGGAACTCTTTCAAATATATTTTATGAGGTTAACATCAGTCTGATACCAACACCAGACAAGGATGCCAGAAGAAAATTATAGGCCAGTATCCCTGATGAACATAGATGCAAAAGTCCTCACCAAAATAGTATTAAACCAAATTCAACAATACATTAAAAAGATTATACTACACCTAAATCTGATATAATATTTTATGTTAACTACACTTCAATTAAAAATGAGTTATAAAAATGGATTATACACTGTGCTCAAGTGGTATTTATTTCAGGAACACAAAAACAGCTTGGCATCTATAAATCAGTCACTGTGATACACCACATTAACAAAATGAAAAATAATCATATGATCATCTCAATAGATGCAGGGAAAGCAGTTAACAAAATTTAGCTTCAATTCATGACAAAAACTTTCAACGAAGTGGGCATAATGAACACAACAAAGGCCATATGTGATAATCCTAAGCTAACATCACACTCAACAGTGAGACGTTTCAAGCTTTTCCTCTAAGATCACAAACAAGAGAAGGATGCCTATTCTTACTACTTTTTTCAACATAGCATCGAAAGAAAAAGAAATAAAAGGCTATAAATCAGAAAGAAAGAAGCAAAACTATCACTATTCACAGATGACATAAACTGAAAACCTTAAAGACTCCACCAAAAACCATTGTAACTGATACACAAATTCAGTAAAGCTCAGCATGTAAAATCAATATACAAAAATATGTGTTTCTATACAATAATAATGAGCTATCAGAAAGCAAAATAAAGGAAACAATCCCATTTACAATTGCATCAAAAAGAATAAAGTACCTAGGAATCAATTTAACAAAAGGGGTAAAACTGTATGTTGAAATAAATGGAAAGATATTCTGTGTTCATGGATTGGAAGAACCAATGTTGTTAAAATGTCAATACTACCCAAAGCAATCTACAGATTCAGTAAAAAAAAAAAAATCCCAATCAAAATTTCAATGGCATTTTTCACAGAAAGAACAAATAATCCTAAATTTTGTATGAAACCACAAAAAGCCCCAACTCATCAAAGCTATCCTGAGAAAGAAGGAAAAACTGGAGGTATCATGCTCTCTGATTTAAAACTATATTATAATACTAGAGTAAATTAAAACAGTATGATATTGGCAAAAAGACACAGAGATCTATGGAACAGAAGAGAGTCTAGAAATAAATCTGTGGATATATGGTTAATTAATTTATGACAAGGGAGCCAAGAATACTCAATGGGGAAAAACCAGTCTCTTCATTAAATGGGAAAACTAAACAGCTACATGCAAAAGAATAAATTTAGCCCACTATCTTATACCATATACAGAAGTAAACTCAAAGCGAGTTAAAAGCTTGAACATAAGACCTGAAGACATAAGATTTTTAGAAGAAAACATAGGTAGTAAGCTCCTTGACTTAGGTCTTGGTGATTTTTTTGAATCAGACACCAAATGCAGAAGAAACAAAAACAAAAATAAACAAGTAGGACTATATCAAAATAAAAATCTTCTGTCTCAGGGGGGTATATTATAAAGGAAACCATCAGCAAAATGAAACGGCAATCTACTGAATGGGGATAAATATTTACAAATTGTGTATCTGATAAGGAGCTAATATCCAAAATATATACAACTCAATATATAAAGAACTCATACAACTGAAGAAAACTTAATAATACAACTGAAAAATGGGCAAAAGACCTGAACAGGTATTTTTCTAAAGAAGACATACAGATAGACAACAGGCACGTGAAAAGACGCTCATATATCTTTACATCCTTAATCATTGAGGAAGTGAAAATCAGAACCACAATGAAATATCAACTCACACATGTCAGAATGGATATTATTGAGAAGACAAGAAATTACAAGTGTTGGAGAGCATGTGGAGAAAAGGAGACCTTCTTTTTTTTTTTTTTAATATTGTTTTATTTATTTCTGAGAGAGAGAGACAGCGTGAACAGGGGAGGGTCAGAGAGAGAGGGAGATACAGACTCTGAAACAGGCTCCAGGCTCTGAGCTGGCAGTCAGCACAGAGCCCAACGCGGGGCTCGAACCCACGAACCGTGAGATCATGACCTAAGTGAAAGTCGGACGCTTAACTGACTAAGCCACCCAGGCACCCCTAAAAGGAGACCTTCTTGCACTGTTGGTGGAAATGCAGGCTGATGGAGCCACTGTGGAAAACAGTGTGGAGGTTTCTCAAAAAATTAAAAAGAGAACTACCCTACGACCCAGCAATTGCACTCCTAGGTATTTATCTAAAGGATACAAAAACACTATTACCTGTTTCTAATTGGATTATTTATTTTTTGGTATTGAGTTGTATCAGTTCTTTATATATATTTGGATACGAATCTTTTATCAGATATGTCATCTGCAAATATTTGTTGATGATATCCTTCACTTTGCAGGAGCTTTTTATTTTGATGTAGTCCCAGGAGTTTGTTCTTGCTTTTGTCTTCCTTGCCTCAGGAGACATATCTAGGATATGTGCTGCTGAAGCGAGCACTCAGGAGACATATTAGAAAAGTGTTGCTACAGTTTATCTCACAGAGCTTACTTCCTATGTTCTCTTCTAGGATTTTTATGGTTTGGGGTCTCACATTTAGGTCTTTCACCCGTTTTGAGTTTATGCTTGTGTGTGGTGTGGGTAAGCAGTCAAGTTTCATTCTTCTGAGTGTAGCTATCATCTTCTTGTTTTCTTGAAAAGAGAGTGAACGGGAACTCATGCCCACCTGGAATCCATGACCTTGGCCTAGGCTTAGATCCTTTGAGGCTCGGCATAATTTCCTGAGCTTTGAAGTTCAAATCTCTTTTTCTTCCTGGCTGCCAACACCATCACTCTGGTAGAGAAAAAAGATGCATTTACATGAAACAAAAAAACTGTCTTTATTGGAAAATGAATGAACTTGTACTATGTGAAAATTCATTCATTAAAGTCAGATACCAATACCAGTAATTACCAGACTATGTGACAATTGTTATTGGAGTAATATATACTACCTGCAATGAAATAGAGAAAAGGAAATTCTGGGGGTACTAAGGGAGATCTAATGAGGCGGAGAAGCTCCATGAAGAGAGAGTGAGTGGGTTCCGGCAGAAACCGCCTTGTAAACAGTCATGAGCAGAGAAAGGCATGTGGGGTGGGGAAGTGTGTGCGACGGTGTATGACAACAGGTGGTGGAGGTGACCCGCAGTTAACCCTGAAACCCCCGTGGACCTTAGTAAACCAGGCAAAACCAGACTTTATCCTCCCGGCAACCATGAACCAGACAGGACTTTGAAGCAGGGGAGTGGCGTGATCAGATGTGAGCTCTCCAAAGTCCTCTCTGATGAGGAAATATAAGGCAAAGTGTTTGAACGAGCGATTCATGTTCCGGGGGGAGCATATTACAAATGACCAGGAAACGTCGCAAATAATTTGGAAATTGTGAAACCACCGGGAGGGCATTACAAGGCTCCTGTGAAGTGGACTCTCTGCTATTCGTGTTTAAACATGAAATATTAAGCACAGTGTGCTGGGAGGGGTGGGCGCCTCGACAGAAAATTATGAAGTAACAACAGGTAGCTTACGGAGCATTTACCAGGGGATTTTCTGAACACTTTCTACACATTAGCTCATAGAATCCGTGCAGCCATTCTGTGATATAAATTCTGTTTTCCCTCCATCTTACAGAGAAGGACAATGAGGCACACAGAAGCCTTAGGTGATCTACCCACCTACCTACGGTCATTTATTTGGTAACACAGTTGGCTCTTGACCTTAGGTAGCTTGGCTCTTGAGCTCTGAAACACAGCCCTATGCTGCCACCTGGTGGTTAAGGGTGGGAAGTGCGACAATAGAGGCGTGTCTGGGCCAGTGCGGGGAGGTCAAAGAGGGCTGCAGGAAGACGTGAACTTGGAGCAGGAGTTAGGAAGACATTTGAGACACAGGGGGCAACGCGTGCCAGGGCAGGAAGTCTTGGCACCATGCGTGCAGAGCATGATGATCTTGGTGGGCCGGGAGGAAAGTGGGACATGCCAGGAAATGAAGTGATAATGTCATGGAGAGCAGGTTCTAGGGGACCTCCTGGGCTCACAAGGGACTAAGGCTTGGAACTCGAGCTGATGGGAAACCACTGAAGAGCAAACCACAGGAGCAATGGGGCGAGATTCCCATTTGACTCAAATTCCCCTGTTGTTACGAGGAAAACGGATGTGGGAAACAAGACCAGGGTCAACAGAGCAGCCAGAAGGAGAAGACGAGCTGCTGGCGGAGGGAGGGAGGACGGCGTGGTCAAGGAGGGCTTAGGGGGGCCCAGCGGCCAGGGCTTGGGAGTGGACATGAGGTCAGGGGCCGAGACGGAGGAGTGAAGAATGATGGTGGGGTCTGCGGTCGTGATGATCCCAAGTGGAGAGGAAGCAGGGGGAGCAGGTTCGGGGACACGAGGAAAAAGACATGGTTACCATTGTTCCTGGCTTCTGAAGCTCCGGCAGTGGTGACCCTCAGTCAGGGAAGAGTTTGAGTCCAGGAGATATCTGGCAATGTCCAGACATATTTGGTTCTCATAACTGGTTTCTGCTCATCACCCTATGGTGTCCAGGACAGCCCCTACGACAAGGAATCACAAATGTCAATGGCTCAATTGTCAATGACAATCACAAATGTCACAAAGCTCAGTGTGCACTCAGCTCGGTGTCGGCTGTGTGGCTGCTGGGCCAGGGCCCCAGAGCAGGCCACTGGCTGGCTGGGTCATGCTGTGTGCATCCCCCCACCCCCTCCCCTAGGCTGCTCAGGGAGCCAGAGCAGAAGGAAGCACTCGCCATTGACTCACCGCCTCACAAAAACAAGGCCTCGGTCTCCAGGCAGATTCCTAGAATATCCTACACAGGGCTGAGTTCATCCAGGGTTCCCTGCCCCCCAGGAGGGGTTAGCAGGCTTCTGTGAGCTAAGAAGTGCATTCCAAGGCCCAGAGAACTAGATTACGGTCTTATCTTCAAGAGAGCCACTGATTAAAGTTGGCAGTTAATGGGAGTAAAGTTCTCCTTCAGGCCGATATTACTTTGTGGTGAAGGTAGGTTCAAAGCTTTCCTCCTTTCCTTTCTCCAGGGCCCTCTCCTTAGGAGCAGAGACACGGCCAGCTTTACTGGTTGGCCATCCACCACTTGACTTTGGGACTGATTCTCAGCAAAACATGAACTAATTTTCAATACTGGTGCTCTGGACTTCGAGCAAATGAGCTTCAGTACCGCTACAGTGCGGTAAACCCACAATGGTGGGTGGGTGAGTGGAGGGGGTGGCTGTTTCTCCGGGTGCCTATGAAGCCCTCGCTCTGCTCAATGGCTGCCCAGGCGGAGACACACCCCACCATGCTGCTACCCCTAAGTGACACCACTGGGCTGACCATTGGGAACAATTTTCTAAAGAACCATCCCTTTAAGGTACATGCAAGAGGACCTAGAAGACAGAGAGGAAACTGCCTTGCGGTAGTTCATAGACTCTTCATCCATCAAAAGTTCACACGGACTTTAATACATTATTTTCTTGGAGCAAAGCCCATGTTTAAGACAAGGGTTTGCAACTTTTGGGTACGAATTTTAGCTAGAAAAACCACAGGTTAGAGTCTAGACAGGGAATGCACAAAGAGATGGAGATGCTTTACCACAGACACCCTTCTTGGGTGCCAAAGATGCTCATGAGTTAAAGAGAAATCAGGACAAGCGTGGTAAAGCACATCTCACTTGCTCACATTTGCTAGAAATAAGACTTGTGGTTTGAGAATGCTAGTTGACTCAGTTTCTCCACTGGTCTTGAAAAATGACACTATTTGCTTATACCAGGGGAGGCGTGGGAACCCTTGTTTAAAAGTTTTGTGATAATAAGATAAAAAAGATAAGCGGGAGGAACAAAATGCGCATGGCTGGGCCAGGGAGGGTACACATCATCCTCATGTGTCAAGAACAGTCAAACTGTTTCTTCTCCTCACATTGCCTCCCCGAGGGCCACTAGATACTCATTTCTGTTGTCTTCAGATGTGGCGGTGGTGGGGGCAGGGCAGGTCTGGCAATGTTTTCCTGTAAAATGAAGACATGGGAAACTGTGCAACAGTTTATCATTCTCTGGTAGGTGAATTGTCAACTCTCAACAGTACCTTGCTTCTGGGCTCTTTCTACTTACTAAATAAGAGGTGAAAGCAAGAAGGGGTGAAATGGGGTATCCCGCCATTGACAGATGCTCAGGAGGTCTCTGCCTCCATGAGCTACAGGAAGAGAGCCATCTTCCTTCTGTGAGGTGTTGAGGCCTGGGTCCCCAGCCAGAGACCAGAGATCAGGCCTGGAGGGGGACACCTCATTAAACATAAACTCCCCCCCCCCCCAAGTGGCCTTTGAACAACTGGACAGAACTGACTCAGTTCCAGGGGTGGTCTGTCTGCTGCCAGACTTTTAAAAGAAAGCTCTGGAATCCTAAGATGCAGAATAGTTTAACTTCGTGACACTCCTTTACTGCTCAAGTTCACGGGAAGGATCCCTCTTCCTGAGCACTGTTGGAGTTTTTAGTTTGTTCATCATTTACCGTGCTATTGAAAAGGAATTGCTTGGAAATTGTTCGCATGTAGCTTATCATTTGTTGATAATATTGCCATCTTGGTTCATTGATTAGTTCGGAAATTCTTGAGGACCCAGAAGCCTTTCTAATTAGGGCACCTAGAAAAGCAGTTTGGAGTATGTGTGGGAATAGATTCTGAGCAAGGTTGCTGGGCCAAACNCAACAGTACCTTGCTTCTGGGCTCTTTCTACTTACTAAATAAGAGGTGAAAGCAAGAAGGGGTGAAATGGGGTATCCCGCCATTGACAGATGCTCAGGAGGTCTCTGCCTCCATGAGCTACAGGAAGAGAGCCATCTTCCTTCTGTGAGGTGTTGAGGCCTGGGTCCCCAGCCAGAGACCAGAGATCAGGCCTGGAGGGGGACACCTCATTAAACATAAACTCCCCCCCCCCCCAAGTGGCCTTTGAACAACTGGACAGGACTGACTCACTTCCAGGGGTGGTCTGTCTGCTGCCAGACTTTTAAAAGAAAGCTCTGGAATCCTAAGATGCAGAATAGTTTAACTTCGTGACACTCCTTTACTGCTCAAGTTCACGGGAAGGATCCCTCTTCCTGAGCACTGTTGGAGTTTTTAGTTTGTTCATCATTTACCGTGCTATTGAAAGGGAATTGCTTGGAAATTGTTCGCATGTAGCTTATCATTGGTTGATAATATTGCCATCTTGGCTCATTGATTAGTTCGGAAATTCTTGAGGACCCAGAAGCCTTTCTAATTAGGGCACCTAGAAAAGCAGTTTGGAGTATGTGTGGGAATAGATTCTGAGCAAGGTTGCTGGGCCAAACCGGAGATGCGGGCTTCCCCCATGCACCACCTTCCCGGCCCATACCTACTCTGCTGGGATCTACCTGCTAAATGTGTCTCTGCTTCTTTCTCTTTAAATGGGAACGCACCTTGATCACCACGTGAAATCAATTCCCTTTTAGCACTTGTATTAGCTTCCTGTACCAAACACCCATACACGTGGTAGCTTTGAGTGACACACTTCTGTTCCCTTATAGTTCTGGAGAGGACCGAAGTCTGAAATCAGTCTTAGTGGGATACAGTTAAGATGCGGCCAAGGCTGGTTCCCTCTGGAGGCTCTAGGGGGAGAAAGTCCTTTTCTAGATTCTGGAAGTCTCGTACATTTCCTGGCTCAGGCCCTTTCTCCTCCACGCCTCCCCCTGCTTCCTTGTCATTTCATTTTCTGTGTGTTCTGTAGTTGTGTCTCCTTCTAGGTCCCTCTTCTGAAGACACTTGTGATTATATTTAGGGCCCACGCTGGTAATCCAGGATAACTTCCTCATCTCAAAAGCCTTACTCAATTCTGCAGAGTCCTTTCTGCCTTGGAAGGGGACCCTCACGGGTTTCAGGGATGAGGATCTGGTTATCGTTGGAGCCCAGAATTTGGCCAACCACAGCACTTTTCCCTCAACATTAGTCAAGCTGGGTGACTCAGAGACTCATGTTTAGTCTAGGGAAAAACCTCATGAAGCCTGAAAATATTTGCAAAACAGAAGGCAGACGCTAAAAACAAATGTTTTAGCTTTAGGAAGTGTTATTTGGTCAAAGAAAATGCTTCCTTTAGAATTCTTTAGGAATCCCACCTGCTAGCAAACAAAACATGTGTTTGCTGAAGCTACAGCTTTTTGTTACAGTTCATATTTTTATTTTCTGTATTGTTACAATTGGCACCATCATGATGACTTCCACAAAGTCCCCCCAGCTCTGTTGGTCTTTTCCTTAGCATTTCCTAATTTCTGGACCTCTCTCCCCTCTGATCATGAATCATGGAGGTATGAGCTATGTTGAGGTGCTGTTCTGCTCCCACGAGCTGGTGTAAGGAACGTGCTTCAGCTGAGGAAAGATGCTGGATGCCTAAGGAGTATTAGATTTTCTCCATGTCAGTAACAGTGAACGTCCCAGAGAACACACGTGAATGCTTGACAGAGAGAGAGGCTTGTTTTACATGGAGTAAATGCAGTTGGCTTCAGCATTGATCTGAACATCAGGATATGTGGCTATACTCTAACCAACTGACACATTTGGGGACAGCCATCTGCCTTCTGTAGTCATTGGTTCCTCCCTAGAAAGAGAAAGGACTTCCTTACATGATCTGCTGGTCCCTCTCCTTCTCTCCCATGTGAGGATCCTTACAAGTTACGGCGACTCAACAAGTTTCTCCACAATTTGTCAACGGCCTCAGGAGACCTTCTCCAGGTACTTTTCTTCTTGAGATATCCCAGAGAAACAAAGTTAAGCACTCAAAGTGCAAAGCAAACAAACAAACCCAGAAAACAAACGAGAGAGGGTTTGAAAGCTTTAGGAAGTCCTATTTATTGCCTCCTTGGCCTGTGTGGTGAAAAGCTCAGGTGATACTGTGTGAGGGAAGTTCATATTCTCAGTGACCTGAGCAAGCCCTGCAAACCACAGAACACAGCCCTTTGGCCAAACATCAACCCAAACCCTTTTCAGTAACCACACGCCATGGCATGTCTACACAGTGTGAGCCAGCGATTGCCTTGTTCCCTAGGCTCTAGCTCTGTCTGCTCAATAGGGGTCCCACTGGGCATGCTGTCATCGTCTGGTTTTCTGATGGTATCAGGGATGCATCCAGTTCCAGTGCCTGTTAGGGTCACCCCACTGTCCTTGCTCTATTCTCTCATCATACCCAAATTTCGGTTAATTTTTAAAACTAAGACTTTTTGTTTTTTAAAGTGCAGTTTTAGGCTCATGGCAAAATTGAGAAGAATGTTGCAGAAATTTTGCATACGCCCCTGTCCCTACACATAGAAAGCCTAGCCACCAAAACCCCAGAGTGGTGCATTTGCTACAACAGACAAACCTGCACTGACTGACACATCATCATCATCACCCACAGTCCATAGTTCAAACGGGTTCACTGTTGGCGGTAGGTTTGGACAAATGTATAATGAAACGTATCCATTAGTATGTATCATGCAGAGTATTTTTATTGTCCTGTAAATTCTCTGTCTTCTACTTTTTCATCCCCTCCCTTCACCCCAGCCCCTGGCAACCACTGATCTTTTTCCTGTCTCCATAGTTTTGACTTTTCCAGAATGTATAGAGTTGGAATCCTACAGTATATAACGTTTTCAAATTGGCTTCTTTCACTTGATAACGTACAATTATGGCTCCTCCATGTTTTCCACATGGTTTGATAGCTCATTTAGTGCCAAATAATACTCTATTGTCCAGATATTCCGCAGTTTATTTACCTGTTCACCTACTGAGGGACATCTTTTTTTTTTTTCTTTAATGTTTATTTATTATTGAGACAGAGAGAAACAGAGAATGAGGGGGGGAGGGGCAGAGAGAGAGGGAGACACAGAATCTGAAGAGCTCCAGGCTCTGAGCTGTCATCACAGAGCCCAACGCAGGGCTTGAACCTAGGAACAGGGAGATCATGACCTGAGCTGAAGTTGGAAGTTCAACCGACTGAGCCACCCAGCCGCCCTACTGAAAGACATCTTGGTTGCTTCCGGGTTTTGGCAATTATGAACACAGCTGCAATAAATATCCACGTGCAGGTTTTTGTGTGGCCATAAATTTTCAACTCCTTTGGATAAATACCAAGGGGCACAGTTGCTAGATAGTATGTTAGGAGCAGATCTGGGTTTTTTAAGAAACCACCTACCTGTCTTCCCAAGCGGCTGCATCATTTTGCCCACCAGAGGTGAATGAGAATTTCTCCTGCTCCACAGCCTCGGCGGCATTTGGTGCTGTCAGTGTTTTAGATTTTGGCCATTCTAATAGGTGTGGAGTGATATCTCAATGTTGTTTGAAGTTGTATTTCCCTGAGGACGTACGATGTGGGGCATCTTTTCACATGCTTATTTGTCATCTGTGTATCTTCTTTAGTGGGAGCTCTTTGGCTTATTTTTTAATCCATTTGTCTTGTTTTTTCATTATTGATAGGTAAGAGTTCTTGGTATATTTTTTATTTTATTTTACTTATTTATTTTTATATTAGTTTTTGAGTGAGAGAGAGAGAGAATGCAAGTGTGAGTGCAAGTGGGTGAAGGGCAGAGGGAGGGAGAGAACTTTAACCAGGCTCTATGCTCAGCATGGAGCCTGATGCGGGGCTCAATCTCACCACTGTGAGGTCATGACCTGAGCTGAAATCAAGAGTTGGCTGCTTAACTGATGGAATCACCCAGCCATCCCAAGAGTTCTTGGTCCATTTTAGATACCAATCCTTTCTTAAATGTCTCTTTTGCAAATATTTTCTCACAGTCTGTGGCTTATCTTTTTATTCTCTTGACATTGTCCTTGCAGAACAAAAATTTTAATTTTAATTTAATGACATCCAGTTTATTGATTATTTCTTTTATGGCTTTTGACTTTGGTGTTTCATCTAAAAAAAAAATCATTGCCTTACCCAAGTCACGTAGATTTTCTCTTATGGTATCATCTAGGAGTTTTATGGTTTGGGGTTTTAGTTTCTGTGGATTTTTAATGCAAACATGTCAGCTTTCTCTTTTATATCCTTGTCTTTGCAAATGATGAGTCTACCCGCTTATGACATTTCGCTTATGAAAACAGATTCCTCTCTGCGAGTATTTCTGACAGCAGGTGTTAAGGTAGTGGCATACTTGTTCTCTGCATACTTAGTTATCCTATAATGTTCACAGAAGGGAAGGTGGACATTGTCTAGCGTAAGAGGATCTTGGGCTCCAACAAGAATATAATCTTGCTTTGAGACCACTACTTTATTTCAGACCCAATAGTACAAAATACATAGACAGTGGCTTTTCAATAACAGATAATTATTTTTTTCTTTCATAGTTTATTGTCAAGTTGGTTTCCATATAACACCCAGTGCTCATCCCAACAAGTGTCCTCCTCCATGCCCATCACCCCCATTCTTCTCCTCCATCCCCATCAGCCTTCAGTTTGTTCTCTGTATTCAAGAATCTCTCATGGTTTTCCTCCTTCCTTCTCCCGAGCTATTTTTCCCCTTCCCCTCCCTCATAGTCCTCTGTTAAGTTTCTCTTGTTCCACTTACAAGTGCAATACAGATAATTATTGTCCCCAACTTCTTCTTGGCCCTTCTTATGATTATAAATGCCTTTTTTTCTAACATAATAATGAATTACTTTACCCTTTCTCCATATCTAAACATTTTATTTTTTTTTTTTTGCCTGAAGTGAGATAAACAGAAAAGAGGCCAAAGGGTAGATGGGAGATCACCCAATATGGCATTGGAAGACCTGGATGAAAGTTTTGTTTCTCCAGGAAAAGTCACTCAACTGATTCGGGCCTCCACTGCATCATCTGAAACATGAGTGGTTGTCCCAGACAACCTCTGAAATTTCTACGAAAATACCTTTGAGCTCTAAGTAGGTCAGTTTTCATAGTAGATTTTTCCACATCTAAGTTGGCCCTAGAAAGACTTTTCAAATCTATGTAAGTCAATTTAAAAAGAAAGACAAAAAAACATGAGAGGAAATTATGAGTCTATAGTTTTCCATTTCTTAATTTTTAAAAATCAAAGTTCTGGTATCATCTATCAGAATTTCCACTGATCATGGAAAGGCCATTGGACTTCTCCATCTTTGTCACTGATTAATAATCTTTCATTTCTGTTCCACCTGGAATTACAGAGAGTTCTACGGCTTTAACTTTTTTGGTGGTTTGGTAGAGCATGCGGACGCTGTCAATGCTGATTTCCAAGAAATTCTGATGTTGAAATTTATCCTTGGTATTGTGGTGATGTGTCCCCTCTGATAGAAACTGGAAACAAAAATCTCTCCCACACCTTGAAACCTGATGTGAAAAGTGATGCTAACAGTAAAGGTTATTCTTGTGAAAAAAGAAAAATGTTGACATTTACATGTTTTGGTTCACGTTTTTCTTCCTTCCTATGTGCTGACAGGTGCAGTCCCAATTCACATGATTAATTTTTACTCATTTTCTACTTGGCATCACTTCAAACAAGCCATTTGTTTGAAATGAAAACAGCATAAGAATGTGCCACTATAAATTCATGATTTTTGGTCCAAGTTTTAGGTTTCTGGGGTGGCTTGACCTTTAGATCAAGGTAAGAGGCAGTTGGGATTCTATGATGTTTCCAGTATTATGTGACTTTTGTTGAGATGGAGAAGGTGGTGGGTAGTACATGGCAGAGAGAAGTGAGTGGAGGCCACCCTGGGAGCCATACCTCACCGTCACACCCCTGAGTGACTTGATTTTCTCTAAATTCTTCCTGTGAAGACTGCAAGGAAGAGGAGAAGAAAGGAAATCTTCTGTCATGAGAGAGAAAACAGCAGAGAGGCATAGGTGGGGCCTTGGGAACCAAACCGAAGAACTGATTCTTGCACCTGTTTGTAGAGAAGTAAGGTCTTGTAAATCCCCCCCCGTCCCCACCCCAAAAGATGAAATGTAAGCTGAAGCTAAGAAAGTAATAACAGTTTGCTTTGTCTGGCCTCAAGTTTATCCACTGATATTTTATTTATTTCAAAATTGTCTTTTCTATTTGGGAGTGATTTTAGATTTGCAGAAGAATTACAGAGACAGTACCGTGAGGATCTGTGTACCCTTCACCTAAGTGTCCTAACGCGGCCAGCTTCTAGAACGCTGGCACATGTAGCAATGCTGACAGATCCTCACTGTCACTGTCATATAAATTAAACCCCAGACGTCACTGGATTTCATCAGTTTCCCACGAATGGCCCTGTTCTGTTCTAGGGTCCTCGCTAGGTGAACATTTCTACATTTAGTCGGTCTGTCTCAGTCTTCCTTGGTCTGTGACAATCTTTCTTTGTTTCCCATGGCCTTGACAGTTCTGAAGAGTCAAAGCTCTTTCATTGTTTATCTTCTGTAACTTAATTCTTTTATTTTATAAAAATACTTTTTTATACTTTTTTTTTTTTTTAAATAGGAGATAGCCCATTTCATACTTGGTAAATGGCAGGGTCTGTCACCAACACCTGCTCTGAAGCTACCCATTGGGTCAATGTTGTCCCAATATAATCATGGCATGCTGTGCCTGGGAGAACACAGCTGCTTCTAGGGAGAATGAAAGCCAATTCTTTCATTTTATCAAGGATAAGGGCTCCAGGAGTAGAGCTGGAAAGGGACTGTTTCTTCTCAATTCAGAATTTTTATGACTTAACCAAAAAAGAAGTGCCAATTTCTTCAATCTCTGGGGAGGCAGGAAGGCAAGAAAGACTTTTCTTTGTTCCTAGGGTTAGTAAGGAATGAGGGAGGCTCATAGTAAATCCTTTTTTTAAAAAAAAATTCATAGTTTTATTAAGATTTATGTCACATGCCGTTTAAAGTGTGTCATTCAATTTTTAAAGTGTTTTTAATTTATTCAATATTTGTTAATATGTTCACACCTTTGTGTTACTATCATCACAATCTTATTTTAAAACATTTTCATCCCCCGCAAAAGAAAGCCCCAGCACTTTCGCCCTTACTCCCCATTCTTCCTCCACCCCCAGTCCACCCTCTCTGGATATGCCTATTGTGGGGCATTTCATATAAATAAGGTCATACACTATGTGGTCTTTTGTGTCTGGTTTCTCTTACTTAGGATACAGTTTCTGAGGTTCATAGCAAGTATTAGTGCTTCACTTTTTAGGTTTATGCTGATGGATGTTCTCTAAGATGGACATGTCACTTTATTTATTTATTTATTTATAAATGTTTATTTATTTTGATAGAGGGAGAGAGAGAATAAGCAGGAGAGGGACAGAGAGAGAGGAGAGAGAGAAAAACCCAAGCAGGTTCCACACTGTTAGTGCAGAGCATGACACAGGGCTTGAACTCAAGAACCATGAGATCACGACCTGAGCTGAGATCAAGAGTCGGGCGCTTAACAGACTGAGCCACCAGGGCGCCCCAAGCCTCATGTGTCTTTTTAATAGCTGACTCCATGAAAGTAAGAGGAGAACGCTGGCGGAGCTGTCTCACACAGATGATGGTGTGAATGGGTACAGTGAGAGCAAGGGTTTAGTCGTCTCTTTCAAAGGGCTAGGTTTCCATAACATGTAAGCTTCTTGAAAGCAGAAATGATGTTTGTCTGCATCACGTACCTTGTGTCTGGCCCTGCCTGGTTCCCAGCACTGTAGCCTGGGTCCCCTGGCCCCCCACCTGGTAGCACAGAATCACTCCATTTTCAGGACGTATTGTCAATCTTGCAGGTGGAGAATGGATTGAAGAAACATTACCCAACAGAGTTTTGATGTTAACAATACCAATGTTAATAGTAACAATAGATGATCTGTTATAAGAAAACACAGAAAAATGCATTCTGTGATCAAATACGTTTAAGAAATGCTCTGAAGACTGAAAATGAATCTGAGTATAGGAATGTCTCTGAAAACATCAGTAAAGTATTTGGCTAACTTTGCTTAGCTTAGGGTCACCAAGATCGCCTTTCACCTTCTCCAGGGATAATGGGGCGGGGGGTCTACAGGAAAGTGTGGAAGATGCTTCTTTTGAGGAAGGCTTGAGGACTCTGACCCCTTGCCCCTGGTCCAGCCTGAGCTTGTGCTGTCACCATGGTTCCTGGGCTCTGCCCTGATGGATGGGGCCAATGTCATGTCTCATGGTCCTCAACATGGCCCTGTCTTGTCTTTCAGCTCTTACCAGTTCACCCCAGGGCTCCCATCCTGCCCCAAAAACTTAGCTCAGAGGCTGGGGGCTTCCTTCCGGGTTTCCCCATTGTGCTTTATATCTTCACCAACTTCATGGGGTAGGCTCCTTCAGAGATAGCTTGTCATCCGTGGGACACTCAGTGTGTGTCATGCTTAGTGTCCTGACCTGACCACAGTCTTCTGCCTGGATCACCTACAACTTGCACAATTCCCAGGTCTGTAGTTTTTATCCACTTCATTCCTTGCCCTACTCCAGGCCCTGGTCCCAGGAATCTAGGTTCTTTTGTCCCAAGGCGCCATGTGTAAGATATGACAGTGCCCCGCCAGAGTGTGTCGCACAAAGTAGATACACAAGATTTGTTGCTGAAATGACAGCAGGGGGTATCAACGCAAATCCTATTCTGTGTTGTTGCTGTAGGAGCTGGAGCATGAGGGTCAGGCAGACTCAGGTTTTGATCTTGGCCCTGGCACTTCATTGTTGTTTGACCTTGGACCAGCTGCAAGTGTCTCTGAATCTCATTTTTCTTGTCTGTAAAATGGGCACCAACAAGCCTGCCTCACATGGTTATCATAAGCACCGGTTTAGGTATCATCATTGTTAACAAGAGTCTCCTGATTCTGACATGAGTATTCCCAGATATCATTTTGAGAGCCACTAGAATAAATAATAAATATGAAATCCCCTAGCACAGAACTTTCGTATGTTATAAGTTAGTATTTGAAAAATCACTTAGAACAAGGCCTGGCACCCAAGGTGTGTAACTGCTGTGTGAATGTTAAAAAGCAAAGAAATTTCCCTATCTTCTTTCATCTGGATAGTAAGGATCCATGTATCATTGACTTCAGGAAGAAATAGGAAATCACTTACATGGGGCTGCTCGTCACAGAAGAGCTTGAGTGCAATGCCCACCTTGGTTAGTTCCACCATGGTGGCGCTGGGCCACAGAAGAGAACCAGAACCCTCAATTGACCACTGTGCTAGCTGAGAGATGAAATTTAACAGTACTTTTAGAGAAATCCTCCCACCCACAGGAAAGAAAAGCTAAGTAAATATCAAGCATATGTCTGCTTCTCAAACCATGTAGCAATTCCCCAATGTACCCACTTTCATCTCAAGTACTATCGTGAAGCCCTCCCCATTCTTCTTACTAGAATCTTCCCTCCCCACCCCATACCCTGCTGTATCCACTCAACTTCAACTCCAGTGTCACAGCCTTTCTCCCTTACCCTTCCTGTCCCCTGTTTCACTTGCCCAGATCTATATGACACAAAAGAGATAGAATCCTCAACATCTAAGGGCAAGATTGCTCTGGCTACATTCGTGTTTTCTCTTACACAGGCTCCGTGGGGGTCCCCAATGAGTAAAATGAGAAACAGGCTAATGGTTTCTCCTTTTCATCTCTCCTGGGGCACCTGCAGTTGGGGGGGAGAGATGTTTGGCAGAATTGATAGAATTTGTGGGGTGGATCATTTCCTGTTGGAAGAAGACTGAGGGTAAAGAGCTGCTGAATGAAGAGCTTCTGCCTTGCTTTTGGGAGGCTGCTGAGCCACATAACGAGGAGGCTGCCAGCCTTCTGCTGTGCAGCTGTCGTTGCAGATTGAACACTTTAGTGAGGGGCTGGGGCCTTACTGCCGAGCCTACAAATAGTCAGTTGCTAGACCTTGAACAATGAAACCAATTTGCAAATCTTCAATGGTGCACTGTTTAGATGTTTCCACACCTTTGGTCTTTATTTCCTTCCTCCTTCCCTTCCTCCCTCCCTCCCTCCTTTTTCCCTCCTTCTCCCTCTTTCTCTCAATCCCTTCCTCCCTCCCTCCCTTCTTTCCTCCCTCCCACCCTCCCTCCCTTCCTTCCTTTCCTTTCTTTCTCTTTCTTTTCTCTCTCTTTCTTTCCATTCTACCTTCCCTCCTTCTCTCTCTCTCTCTCTCTCTCTCTCACATAAATCTTTTCAGAGCAGGTGCTACACAGTCTGCATGTCTAATCTGCATTATTCAGTTTAGGATTACAGCCAGAAAAATTGCTCCAATACAATATATCCACGTGTTCCTGGTTTTATAGCTACAAAGCTTTGCAGAAAAACGCTGTGTTAAGCAAGAAAAAAAAAATATATGTGTATCTTGGAGTTGTTGGTTCAGAATGGTCTGGGGGGAAAAACTCTTGACTCTGTAACTAACTAGTTTTAAAACTCGGACAAAGCTCTTGGGTGTATAGTTGAGTTATTTGTTGAAGTGAGTGAAAATTCTAAAGTCATTCCTAACACTGAAGTCTCATTGTGGATTTGAACATTCCACTCTCTTCCCTCCAAATCAATTGTATATATATTAACTTGGAACTCTGAATTGATGAAAATTGAGGATAGGAATAAAATTAATTCATCTCTGTCACATTTTCCAATAGGAAAATGAGTTTTATTTTTGGGGAATTAAAAGAAAAAAACCCCACCAGAACTGATTGGCTCTGGTCCCAGCAGGAAACTACCTGCTCAACCAGGCACAGTGGGGAAGGCTTGAGATAAAGAGGCAGGGAGCAATATATCAGCTAGCTTTTCTAAGGAGGAAGAATCAAATAGAACGCAAGTAACACTGCATGATTATCTGAAGACGATAAAGGAAAGAAGGAGAGCAGTGCCAAGGCTGGGAAAGTACCATCTTGAATAAGAGGAGTCTGGAATTCTGCCCAGAGGAAACAACGGTGGGTGATTTAGAGCCTGTCTTGTCTCCAAGAATAGGCTCTGGATGGGTGAAAGCCCTTTGCACGGTGGGCTCAGGGAAATGAATCCAAAGGAGCAAACATGCATATTTCTTCAGAGCAAATCCAAGGATTTGCAGAAATGCTCCAAGGTGGTGATTCTTTACTTTTTTGAAATTATAGATTCTTTAAAGACTCTGGTGGAAGCTGTGGCCTGCCGTCTCAGAAAAAACACACCTACACACATAGACCCAACTTTTTTTAAGACCATTTTTTAAGAGCAGTTTTAGATTCATAAAAAACGTTGACAGGAAGGTACAGAAATTTCCCATACATTTCCTGACCTCATGTCCACAGGGCCTGCCCCATTGTTAACATTCACACTTGAGAGGGTGTGTTTGTTACACCGGTGAACCTGCATTGGCACATCATCACCACCCAAAGGCCATGGTTTGCCTTAGGATTCACTCTTGGTATTGTTTTTTGTATAAGTTTGAATAAATGTATAATGACATGTATCCACCATTATAGTATCCTACAGAGTAGTTTCACTGCTCTGAAAATCCTCTGTGCTTCACCTGTTTGTCTCTTCTCCACCACCTCTGATCATTTTACTGTTTCCATAGTTTTGTCTTTTCCAGAAGGTCATAGAGTTGGAATCATACAGTATATAGTCTTTTCCCATTGGCTTCTTTCTCTTAGTACTATGTATTTAAGGTTCATCTATGGGTTTTTTTGTTGTTGTTGTTGGGTTTTGTGTGTGTGTGTGTGTGTGTGTGTGTGTGTGTGTGTGTGTGTGTGTATGGCTTGATAGCTCATTTCTTTTTAGTGCTGTATAATAGTTCATTGTCTGGGTGAACCGCAGTTTCTTGAAGGACATCTTGATTGCTTCCAAGTTTAGGCAATTATGAACAAAGCTGAAATACATATCTGTGTGCACATTTTTGTGTAGATATAATTTTTCAGTTTCATTGGATAGATTCTAAAGGAAAATAATTGCTGGATTGTGTAGTAAGAGGACATTTAATTTTGTAAGAAACTGCCCAACTGTCTTCTAAACTAGCTTTGCTATTTTGCATTCCCACTCAGCAGTGAATGAGAGTTCCTGTTGCCTCACATCCTCTCCAACATTTGGTGTTGTCAATGTTCTGGATTTTGGCCATTCTAATAGGTGTGGAGTGGAATTTCAATATGGTTTTACTTGGCATTTCCTCAATGACATGTCTTTTCACACGCTTATTTGCCATGTGTGTTATCTTCTTCAGTGAGGTAACTGTTAAAGTCTTCTACCCATTTTTTAATTGGACTGTCTGTGTTCTCATTGCTGAGTTTTAAGAGTTCTGTGTGTGTGTTTTGGATAATAGCCTTTATCAGATATATTATTTTGCAAATGATTTCTCCTAGTCTGTGGTTTGTCTTCTGATTCTCTTGACCTTGTCTTTCCCAGAGCAGAAATCTTTAATTTAAGTGAAGTCTGGCTTATCAATTATTTCTTTCATGGACTGAGTCTTTGATGTTGGATCCTAAAAGTCATTGCCACACCCAAAGTCATCTAGGTTTTCTCTTATGTTATCTTCTAGAAGTTTTGTAGTTTCATGTTTAGGTCTAAGATCCATTGTGAGTTAATTTTTTTGAAAAGTGTAAGTCTATGTTGGGATTTTTTTTTCTTCATAGAGATATCTAGTGGTTTGAGCACCATTTGTTGAAACAACTATCTTTGTCCCATTGTATTGCCTTTGTCTCTTTGTCAAAGATCAGTTCACTATATTTTTGTGAGTCTATTTCTGGACTCTTTATTTTGTACTATTGATCTATTTTTCTGTTTTTCACCAATGACATATTGTCTTGATTCCTGTAGGTTTAGAGTAAGTCTTAACTTACTCTGGTAGTGCTAGTCCTCCAGCTTTGTTTTTCTCCTTCAACATTGCCTTGGCTGGACCTAATCTTTTACATACAATTTCGGGGGTTGGTAAATATCTTGAGAGCCATCCATGGGTCCTAGGAATCCATAAGATTGGGATTGACAGTAAGTTATGCAGTGGTAACTCTCATTTTCTCTTTCTATGGCCAATGTGGAAGAGGAAAGTGATGGAGAAGTAGCATGGACTGTGGGTGTGAACTGATCTGGGTTCAAATCCCAGCTAAGAGGAAGTGGTAGATCTATGAAGGACCTAAGGCCAAACTGCTTATATTAAGGAACTATTTTAAATTTTCTTTTTCTCTAAAATTTCAAACCTGTAGTTTTTGCAAAGAGAACACCTCATCTCACTTTCTTTATGTTTTCTCTGCATTCTTTATGTCTTCTCTTAAGATCTAGCTCTACACAATGATCTTTTCTTCTTTCTTTCTTTCTTTCTTTCTTTCTTTCTTTCTTTCGTTCTTTCCTTCCTTCCTTCCTTCCTTCCTTCCTTCCTTCCTTCCTTCCTTCCTTCCTTCCTTCCTTCGTTCCATGCTTTATTTAGCCCCCACCCCCACCCCACACACCTCTCTCTCTTTCTTTCTTGGTTCACCATCCTCTTTTTCTCTCCTTGGGAAAAACAACTGGAACAATGGAGAACAAGTGTCTCTGTATCATTATTACCATAGTCTTTGACTCAGTGATGGGTGAGAAGGCTGCTTTGGGAAACTATGAGATTGATGCCAACATGAATTTCTGAGACCTGAGGCCAAGGGAGCTGTGGTGGGAGAAAATAAAATGAGTTTGAAGCCAAATGTGTAAAATAATAAGCAATTAATAGATGTGGGAAATGGGGGCGTGAGAATAATCAAAGGTGACTTCAGTTGGTTCATTCATCTGGCACACATTCTTGAACCTCTACCCTCTGTCAGGTGCTATACAGACAAAGACAAGAAAATATAGGCCCTTATGTAGTAAAAAAGCAAAGTCCCATGGGAGTTCAAAGTAAAGAGCTGTTTCATCCAGTTATGGAAACTGCCCTATATAAGTAGCCTTTGAATTAAGTCTTCAGTGATAAATAGAAGCATCAACAACAGTGATGACCCAAGTGGAGATAAAAGGAGTAAATGGAATTACTCCAGAAATGGGGAGATTTTGGGGAAAGGGCCTTGGATCAGCATGTCCATATTGTTGGGTGAGAGATAAGGCCAGAAGGGTTCTTAGGTTTCTTAAAGTCCTTTTGGACTTGGTTGTACATCAAGGCACATGGGCAGAGCTCCAGAAAGTGAGGATCCTCCAACCTTCTGAGAGTCTTCCCCAGCCTATGGATATTATGGTGACTGTTGTCCAATCTAGTGGCTGCCGTCTTCCTAATCAAGAGAGCCCTGAAGTCCTGGATCCCAGATGGGGTGGACAATCCCACAAGCACCCTTTCCCCACAGCTCTTGACTCTGTCTGTGTCTGAAGCTGACATGCGGTTTTGAAATTATTTTCTGAAGCAATAGCTTCCCTCCCTTTTCACAGCCAGATCATCATTTGGAATCACACCAGCTTCTCCTCCAGTGTTGGTGCTGAGAAACTCATCTTGAATCCCTGTTTGAATTTGCCAGCATCATTCTCACGGCCCCGGAAAAGGGCATCATGTAGTTCATGCGTGATCATGCTAAGCTGCTCTTAGTCACTCCTGGGAACTGGATTCGGTTCAAGTTCTAAAGCATTTACTGTGACTCGCTGCTGACAGGTTACTTTGTACTCCCAAATCAAGTCTCTTCCTGACATACAGGAAATAGTAAATAGGTCACAAGAAAGGCAAGAGTGAAAAGATTAGCAGTCTTTAAACTGTGAGAGTTGAAGCCATGGAAAAACTGGTGGAGTCCTTGCCAAACCTCCTGGCAGAATGGCACACGTGCTGGGAAAATTCTGTCAGAGTGTGTCATGCACACTGTGGGTGGATTGCAAATGCTTCTGGAATGACAAGATAGTAGTGGATTGGGGCATGCGTCTTTTTTTCTTCCTGAGAAGCTGCACACAAAAATTTTTTACAGGTGCCAGGAGATCATTTCTTCATATCTAGGAACTTTTAAAAGTCTTTGGCACCAACATTGAGTGAGAGTGTTTTTTATTTTTTTAAGTTTTTAATTGGTTTTTTTTTTTTTTTTTTTTCAGGGGTGGGGCAGGGACACAGAGAAAGAGGAAGAGAGAATCCCAAGCAGGCTCCACGCTGTCAGCTCAGAGATCAGCCTGGGGCTTGAACGCACAAACTGAGATCAGGACCTGAGCTGAAATCAAGAGTTGGAGGCTCAACCGATGGAGCCACTCAGGTGCCCTGAAAATGTTTTATTTCTTTCTTTTTAGCACCCCCCGCCCCCATTCCCAGGGTCTGTTTTCTCTCTTTGCTGAGGAAACGCTAACTTCTGCTAATGCTTCAGGAAGTTTTGTGATAACAGTGACGGAGAGAGTAAAAACCTGCATTTCTCCTTTTCTGTAAATGTCACACATTAGACTTCCATGTCCCACCCCTGTGTTATTAACACCTCACAGTTTGGCGAGTTCTCTAAGGATGGGAGTTCTTGGATATCTTCGTTTCCCTGAGAGTGCTCACCAGAGCTGAGTGTGGTGGATGCCTAAATATTTCATCTCTTTTCATAACATAGAATCTGAAACACTGAGTTTGGAACCTCATTTTCTTCTTTCTAGTTATCTCTTTTCTCCTCGTCCCTTTCTTCTTCCTTCTCCTTCTGCCCCTCTTCCCTTTGTGTCCCCTCCACTCTGGGATTCAAACCTCATTTTTGTCACTTACTACCTGTGACTCGAGGGAAGTTGCTTTGTTTTTCTTTGTTGTAGTTTCCTCACTTGTTAAATGGAAATAGTACTGGCCATTATTATATATAAGACACACACATATATAAATCTATATATTGTAATGATTAAGCAAATAAAGAAACATAAAGTACTTATAGAAGCGTCTCTCAGTAAGTTGCTATGTAAGCGTCCTTTTTCATTGATACTTGCCTTTTAAAAAATGTTTATTTATTTTTGAGAGTGACACAGAGCACAAGCAGGGGAGGGGCAGAGATGGAAATATAGAATCTGAAACAGGATCTAGGCTATGAGCTGTCAGCACAGAGCCCAATGTGGGGCTCGAACCCATGAATCGTGAGATCATGCCCCAAGCCAAAGTCTGTTGCTTAACTGGCTGAGCCACCCAGGCGCCTCTCACTGATTCATGTTTTATCCTTTTAACTGAGATATAATTTTCTCAACCACCAAGACTGTCTCTTGTACATCTTTGTCTTGACCACATTGCTTAGTGTGGTGAAAACAGCATCTATGCCAAAAGCTTGCCTGTGATTCATACTTCACACGGTACACAGTGCTTTCACTCGGATTGCCTCACCGGCCCTCTCAGTGATACTTGGAGATGTATTTATCCTCACTTTGTGGATGCAGAGGTTAAAACTCAGCGGGGTGGTCAGGGCCATGTGACCAGTGTATGACCCAGGTGACATAAGTCCTTCTGACTCGGGCCCTCACTGCTTCCTCCAGCCAATCTGACCACACAGCACATGTTCAACCAGTGCCCATGTGTGTCTATGTATGCCTCTAACATGTTTCCTTTGTCACGTTCTCTAAAGTAACTGGGCCATGTTTGCCATTTGGTGCTGATTTCTTATATATTTCGGCATGATTGAAATTCCTGAAATTTGAAGTTTTTCAGTCTTTCTAATGTATTTTATTGCTAAAAATTGTAGGACATATATAACATTCAATCTCTTCCTCCCCTCACTCCTCCTTCAATGAAATCTCTCATTAAATTTAGTTTTCTAGGGACACCTGGGTGGCTCAGTCAGTTAAGTAAGCATCTGATTTCGGCTCAGGTCATGATACTGTGGTTCATGAGTTCAAGCCCCACATCGGGCTCTGTGCTGACAGCTCAGAGCCTGGAGCCTGCTTTGGATTCTGTTGTCTTCCTCTCTCTCTCTGCCCCTTCCCTGTTCATGTTCGTACATGCGCCCACGCTCTCTCTCTCTGTCTCAAAATAAATAAACATTTAAAAAGTTTAGTTTTCCAGGTGCTTAAAATAGTTATTTATATTCCTGTAATTATTTTCATATTTATCATACATTTAACAAGGATCCAAATTCCCTGGAGTTGGAGGGAGGAAGAAGATTAGGCCTGAATATTTTCTTAGTTGCCTTCACTCTAAAACAAAAACTTTTTCATTTATGATGGCTAAAATTATGTGTGCATTGTACGGACTTACTCTAAACTCCCTGAAGTCTGTGGAGGGATCAGATAATATGTTTCTATTTTGGGGACAGAGATGGGAAGTCAATACATGTACACACTTGTCAATAAGTAAAAGAGCCAACATGTTTTCTAGAGTTAGCTAAACAAATTATACTCTTGGATGCCATTATTAGGCACAGAAAGCGAGAAAGGGAAAAGAGAAGTAAAAAGAGAGGGAAAAGTTCATCTTACATTTTATATGTTAAAAGGAATGAGATTGGGAAGGGTGAGGAAAGAAGACAAGGAGCGAGAAAAGAAAGAGGAAGGCGGAGAGAGAAAATAAGCTCAAATCCCTAAAGAAACCAGAGGTGATATTATAATAAGATAAATAGAGGGGCACCTGCTGGCTCAGTCTGTTAAGTGTCAGACTTTAGTTCAGGTCATAATCTCACGGTTGGTGAGTTCAAGTCCAGTACTGGGCTCTGTGTGGACAGCCCAGAGCCTGGAGCCTGCTTCGGATTCTGTGTCTCCCTCTAATTCTGCTCCTCCCCTGCTTGCTTTCTGTCTCTCAAAAATAAATGTTAAAAATTTTTTAATTAAAAAAATAATAAAATAAGACAAATGGAGAGTAAAAGAAATGGATGCCACAGACTTATAGGAGGAGCTGCCCAGGGTCAATGGTGCTTTGAATTTCTCATTCCTGTTTTTTATAATCATCTTTCTGAAAGTGGTTATGTATCTCTACTAATTAATTAACAAATCGTTTTAGGGTACACAAGTCTCCAGTGACTTTCACAGAGGGATACATAATTTCTTAAAGTCATATTACAATGGGTCTCAACTTTTATTCTTTGAGTGGTCCTGGTCATCCTTCAGCTTGGGTGAGCATCATCTGTGGCCCTTGACTCATCTCTGAGAGAAAGTTCTGTACTAGAAAAACTTATGACACAGATGTTTGAATTTCTGACAGTTTTCACTTGTGATTCTCTGCCTAGGGAACACGTCAGTCTTCAGAAAGGGTGGAAACATTTCAGAAAGTACTTAAATTCAGTAACCATGATATTGATCAGGGTGAATCCTTTTGGTTGAGCTTCAGGATCATTTGGGTTTTTTTTTTTTCTGGAGGTGCTATAGTGATTGTTATTTCGGTATAGACCACATTTTGTTCTGGCCCATCTACCATCTCTCACCCCAGGCCCCTTGCATATGGAGGGCTTAGATTAAGGTATGTTGCACAGAAGCAGATCAATGAACCCATTCAGGAATGAATCCAAATCATTGGCCTTATTGGTTTCATTCCTTGGCCAGCGATAATGTCACTGCACCTAGTTCTAATAGCAGTCGAAACATCTTTGAACCAAGCCAATGATTCATCAGTCTTCTTGAATTGACTATATAGGCTCCAGACGGATTGGTGTCTCTTGGCTTGAGCTGGAGGACATGGTGGAGCATTGTAGTTGCTTATCTGGTTTGATCATTGGGTTCTTTCCCAATGGGCAGCTGTGAGCTGTGAGGAAATGTGCCATAAATGATAACATATGAGGTCAGAAGTGACCAGACATCTTGGGATTTGCCTCACTTCTGCTATGAGAGGAAGGATGGTTAGGATGGCGAAATGCAACATAGTCAAGAAATGTAACAAGATTCAAATTGGATGCCTGCTTAGGGTCAGACCACTGTGAAAGGCTAGGAAGAGTTTATAAGCCTACTGGGTGAACTGGATCCATATAAGCTGGTTAAAACTATAAGGCTACACAGAACTAGTAAAAACAGAGTAGAATGGTGGTTACCAGGGGCCAGGGGCTAGGGGAATTTGGAAGATGATGGTTAGAGTGTACAAACTTGCAGTCAGAGGATGAATTACAGCATTGCAATTATAATCAATAATGCTATGTTACAGGCTTCAAAGTTGCCAAGAGACTACATCTGAAATATTCTCACCACACACACACAAAATCATAAAGCTACAATACTATAGGACTTTATAGACATTTCTTCTTATTTAGTGGAGATGAATTTGCTAATTAATAAGATCCATAAAATAATTATTTTATGCCTTTGAATAGTTTGTTACTTTCAAAAGAGAATTTGGAGAGCAGGTGTTTGCGCACTGTTTATTTTCTGATGGAGATGCTAAGACCCAGAGAACACACTGACTTGCCCAGTCAAGCAGCAAGTTATTGGTGTCCTTAGTTATTTGTGTCCCCTCACCAGCAAAGTAATCTGTGCTCATGAAACTTTTTTTTTTACAGACACATTTTCCTAACCTAATAAAGCAACTTCCTAATTAAATTTTGAAACAGCTACTAGCTCATGTAACCAGTTTCTAGTTAGCTTTCCCTATTTTATCTTGCAAATTTCAACACAAGATATATTATTAATGTTCCCCTGGAATAGTCATGTATCTTCTAGGGCTCCCCATGAAGTTAGGAGGGCAATGGAAATTTGCAAGGTTTACTGCAGTATCATGAAAGCCTGTTATGAGGTATTCCAAAAAATAAGATCATTCAGGCGTGTCTGGGTGGTTCAGTGAGTTAAGCGTCAGGCTTCGGCTCGGGTCACGATCTCGCGATTGGTGAGTTCTAGCCCTGTGTCGTGCTCTGTGCTGATGGCTTGCTTCGGATTCTGTGTTTCCCTCTCTCTCTGCTCCTCCCCTGCTCATGCTCTGTCTCTCTCAAAAATAAACATTAAAAAGATTTTTTTAAAAAAGATCATTCATTCTCTTCCAGTGGCAATTTTTACTAAAAAATATTAAAACTATGAAGAAAAGTAGGTCTTTAAAATCATATTTATAAGTTCACTATACTAGGAAATGAGGATTTTTAATATATAGGCTTAAAAATAATTTATTCTTCTCTGATTATAAAAGCAGTATGTGCTTATAATAAACAAAACCCCGATAAATATAGAAAAAAATATGAAAATAAGTGGGGAGAGCCTCCCACCACCAGAAGTAATTTCCGTTTTCATTTTGGTGCATTTCTTTCCAGTCTTTTTTTTTTTTTAATGCATGAGTACAAATATACAGTTTCCCATAATGGTTTAATGTGCTATTTACAACTTTGTGTCCTACTATTTTCTCTATTTTTATGTCATTAGCATTTTCCCTGTTGCATAAAATGTTTCAAAATTATTTAAATGGCAACATATTATTCAATCCTATGGAAATCCCATCATTATTCTAATCCCTGCTCTATTATTAACTAATTTGGTGTTTCCATTTTCTTTCCTATTCTACATAGTGGTGCAATGAACAGTTTTGCCATTTATGACATTTCTTTGGCAAACATTTATGATTGTATTCTTAGTAGATACAGATTACCTTAAATAAGTAATGAGGTTCAGTCTTTCCCAGGATAACTCTAGAAATGTATAACAAATGGACACTGAATCTTTCTCTCCAGAAGTGTGGTGAACTGGCAAAATACTGAAGTATCTACACATCACATATTAGAACCTGGAACATGTTTCCACTGGTCTTTTAGCTGATGCCATTCTTAAGGACTGAAGGAAAATTGCTAGCTCTCATATGAAACTGTGTGTTCCATAGGAACATGTGGGATCGGTCCCCATCTGTGCCCTCGCTAAGCAGCATTCCTTAGCAAATTATTCTCTGCCTACTCAGACAATTATAGCTCGCTCCTTCATGTCAGCTTTGAGAAAGCATGCAGGGGAATTTTCAGGTTTACAATAGGGAGCAACCGAGATTTCATCATCAGAGCAATAACTCAGTTAGATATTTAAAACCTCTAATCTGTTAAGTAAATACACTCAGTACCCAGAGGTTCCTTTGGAAAGTACGGGAGTCACAGGGACTGCCCTCTTCTTTTTCATTGGCTCTCTTCCGGTTCTTCGATGTCCCTGGAAAAATATTTACTTTAAGGGTTCAGGGAGTGGCGTATACACTTCTGTGCCAGAAAAAAATAAAAAATAAAAAAGAAATAAAAAAAGTCCCCAGCAGTTAATGAGGTAGAGGCTAGGAGGTATGACAATAGCTGATAGCATTCAGGCATTTGCCACATTTAGATTTAAATTTAATCTAAAGAGAAGTAGAAGTTGCTTCCACAAAGCCCTAAGTAAATACATTTATTTCTATTCATTTATGTTGTGAAATATACAAGGAACTGGGTCCACTCACTCAGATTTCTGGTAGGTAGCTTTGCAATCTCAAAACTGTGAAATAGGTACACATTTCTAGACCCTAAAATTCCATTTCTTGGCCTTCTTTTAAGAAAGTGATTAAGAATAGGTACAAAGAAAAAAAAAAAAAAAAGAATAGGTACAAAGATTCATCCACAGAATGTTCTTCATAGTACTATTTACAACCACCAAAAAGTTAGAAACAAGCCAGGGAGTTAAATCACAGATAAACATGCAATGAGAAACCATACTCTTATTTAAAATGATAGTATAGTGAGTACATTTTTTGGTATAAAAATTTGACTCTATCTGTATTCTTAAATGAAAAGAATAGGTTTTTAAACACATGTGCACTACGACTTGACTTAGGTTAAATATATGAATATGACACAAGTCTAGAAGGTAATACAAAAAATTTTTTAACACTGTGATTCTCTAGGATGATGAGTTTCTAATTATCTTTGTGTTTCTCTGTTGACTTCTTTAATATCTTTTTTCTTTCTGGTGATATTTTTTAAAGGGGAAGGAAAATGTTTAAAGCTCTGTTCTTTCTATGATATGCCTTCTAGATTTTTCTTTCAATTGTCAAGAAAAGACACTAGAAGATTTATGTATTCAGCTTGATGTATATACTTTGTGATAAAATATTTTTGCAAGGAAAAGACTCAATATTCCACCATCTCATTAAAACCATTCAAACAACTCAGGAGGAGCGGTTACTCCAGGGATCACAAGTTTATTGCCATCATGTCACATTTCCATGCTTCACAGAAGATACTTCTTTTTTTTCTTTTTTTTTTTTNTGTGAGAAAATGATCTAGTTTACTTCTATTGTATCTTGATACCTCAATGCTCTGCACTGAGCCTCAGAATCCATAGCACATTTCATAAAATTGGCTTCTATTTGTAGCACAGGAAATATCATATTAAAATCAATCATAAAACTGTTCAACGGCATTTATTGCATTTTCCGCTGAATATGGTTGTAAGAAAACTCTACTAAGCCAAGCCTAGCATTTCATCAGTGAGAAGTCCTTTTAAGGAAAATACAATGAATGCTTTGGACCTTTTAAAGAAAGAAGTTAAACCCCATATGAGCCTGATGGAATTTAAAGTAGCATACATGTGGCACATATAGAAAATCAAGAATATATTTTGTAGCACAACTTGTCAATTGGTGTACATGTTTTAACAGTGTATGTCTAGGAAATTTAAATATCTTCTCATTGTTACCCGCATACAACCGCACATCCAGCATGAACACTGAAAATGTTGGTTTGTTGTGTGGTATTCGTCTTGTTTCTTATGGGAATTTGAATCTCCTGATGTTTCATGTAGCTAATAACCCTTCTTCAACCTGGATTTCAAGACACAGATCTTTTCTGAGCCAGCCAGGCAACCTGTTAACCACTCTCCTAAGATGCACAATGAATCTTCCATGGATAAAATGAATGAATTTCTCTACTTCCTCTTCAGTGAATAGTATTGTCCATGTAAATGAGGTATCCTCTCCAGAGTTTTTCTTTGAGTGATGATATTTCACATTCTTTGTCCCTTCCTTCTTATTTTGCCCTTTGTATATGTGTGTGCATGGATGTGTGTGTGTGTACAGGAGTATATGTTAAAAGTCAAGACTAAGTAGGGATGATTTTCCATGGCAGGAACGAAGTGGTATCAGCAGCTCCATAACTCAGAATTCCATTTAGAATTATCTGGGAAAGATTCATTCCATCCCATGACAGCACAATGGAGAGAATAATTTTTTAGATATCTATGAAGAACATTTCCATTTTCCCAATGTCAATAACAAGCAACAAAGTTTCACTTAGTGGGCCCTCCGAAGACTCTGAGATGGTATCTATTTGACTTGTGTTAAGTTTTCATAATATTTGCTGTTGAGTGAAGGAGAAAAGTGACTTCCTGCTCTGTTGAGAAGGAGTTACTGAAGGATGTCCATGAAGTGATTTAATGCTGGTCTTAATATTACTCTCGGACTTTCTATTGGAGACAAGTCCTCCTTGTGAGTCATAATGGCTGTGAAGAAGGAGCCCTGTTGCCTCTTTGGAGATATTCTGCTAAACAGACCCCCTCAACCTGCCAATGTCAAAGCGCCACAGTTTAGTAAGTCCCAGATGATAACATGGTGGGGACTTTGATGGTAAGAGAAAACAGGATTTTCAGCAGCCCTTTGGCAAATGTAAGCAGTCAGACAAAAAATTGAACACATTTAATCAAATCATTCAAGAGTTGCACTCAAAGTGGACTCTAAGGTGGAGAACCATTTGGGCGGGGGGGTGCCTGGTGGAGACAGAAAGAAGACCAGCATTGGAATGGAAGTGATTACCTATCCAGCTGTCCTGTTTCTGGGTGAACCCACCATTGGCTTGGATGCCAGACCATCAAATGCAGGGTTTTTTGATTTGTTTTTGTTTTTTTACTCTTGGAGAAGATGTCAGGTCTATGCTTGCCTTGACATCTTCTTTGACCTGCCCCTTTGTACCATCTTTACGCTGTTTGATAGGCTAACCTTGCTGGCTTTGG
This sequence comes from Crocuta crocuta, assembly GCF_008692635.1. Taxonomy (NCBI): domain Eukaryota; kingdom Metazoa; phylum Chordata; class Mammalia; order Carnivora; family Hyaenidae; genus Crocuta; species Crocuta crocuta. The sequence goes on from NW_027529538.1 coordinate 627,750, forward strand.
GAAAGGTGATGTTCTATGGCTCTGCATAGGAAGCTTTGGCTTGGATTGCATCTGCTGGTTACATCGATGAGTCCTAAAACCATCCTGTTGATTTCTTTCCATATGTTATTAATAGAGACTCTTCTGCTATGACTACACAGAAACCAAGGATCTGGGAAACTGGAGGCAATTAAAGAGCCTCCCAGTCAAGATAAACAATACAGAGAGGAATTAGCTTAAGTTTATGTTAATTCTCTCTACAAAGAAACTAAATCTGAGCTGGATGGACTCTCAGTGGGCTAAAAAAGGAGTACACTGTTTTCACACATACAGCATAAAGCACTTTCTTTGACCATTGACTCAGGTGGGTGTCCAAACGTTCACACAAAAATTTACATGGTGACCCTCAACACAGTCTTCTTGAGATAATAGTGCCAGTTTTCATTGGACTAGTTATAGACGCTCTTTGCTTCATTTTAAACAACCCTGCAGGAATTCAGAAGAGAGCTGTCTTCCTCTTCTAACTGAAAACAATTCTTTAACAGTCTCTCAGTGGTTATCTCCTTTGGCTCTTGAAAAAAAAGCAATTTATGGGTGAGGCTGTCAGGGGAAATTC
>NW_027529538.1:628473-677057 GCF_008692635.1 Crocuta crocuta
TGAAAACTGATATCAGACCTACTCCCTGTAAGAATTCTATCAAGTATCATGTTGACAAGTATATCCTATTTAAGGTTAAGACTGAAGCTGAAGGTAGAAGGGTTCTGTATCTTGATACTTTTCCTCATGATGTTTGCACTGATCCCCAGAACTTTGTCTCTGGCTGTTGCTGCAGGTCAATGTGACATTCTTTGGCTGCTCTTCTTTTGACTATCCCTTTCATGCTAATTATGAGCTTATGAGGCCCCTTTATGAATCTCAGAACCATGAGATCTTGGTTTTCTTGAATTCAGTACATAAGTATTTCTTTCTTTTAAAAAAAAAGGTTTTTTTAATGTTTTATTTATTTCTGAGAGAGGGAGACAGCATGAGCAGGGGAGGGTCAGAGAGACAGGGAGATAGAGAATCCAAAGCAGCCTCCAAGCTCTGAGCTAGCCATCAGCACAGAGCCTGACTCGGGGCTCAAACCCACAAACCATGTGATCATGACCTGAGTCAAAGTCGGATGCTCAACTGACTGAGCCCCCCAGGGCCCCCCAGTAATAAGTATTTCTTAGGATGACTACACATCTTTGTATAATGAATTCATAGGTCAAAGCATTTGTTTCAGGGTAAATGGAACACAAGAAAACAGAGTTGTGACTATGCAGTGTGTTCTGGGGAAGACTTTTCACAAAACAAAGCTGTCTTCCTGGAGTCTATGGACTCGTTTGACCTTGGCCTGTATGACAGTTCATTTCTCCACAATTGTCAACCTCAGATTTCTGTTTCTAAAAAAGCTTTTCTAAGCCAATTATACCAGGCATGTCTGGACCCCAAGTCACATTCTTTCAGCTACCATTGCTTTCAGCCTCAGCTGTGGAGGAATGAGCTCAGACCACAACTCACCAACAACTTCTCTTCTCTTTCTGCTCTAGGGAATTCTCAGGGCTGAGAGAAAATGTTAGACCAATCTTTCCCTTCCCAAGGAAAGCTTAAATCGGTAGGGGAACTAATACCCTGGGGACAGTCCTCAACTAAGGAGAGATGTGAACCAACTGACAAGTACTCCATCCACCATCTTTCAGGGTCATCATTCCAAGACATCTGTTTGTTTCTCAGGTAGTTCTCATGAAATCAGTGCCCACAGAATGACCTTGAAAGCTTTTTCCTCCTTCCACACTCCTGCTTCACTTTTGTTTCCTGACTTTATCACTCAGATAAATGACCTGCACCTGAGGCTCTGCTTTTAGGCAATCCAAACTAGGGTGCCAAGAAACAAGATCCTTGGTTTGTCTTCAGTAGTCATTGTGAGAATTCGTATTGTTGCCATCTTCCACTGAAGTTGTGGTTTATTCTTTCTTTTCTTTTTTAAAAAAAATTTAAATATTTTATTTATTTCTGAGAGAGAGAGAGCGTGAGCAGGGGAGGGTCAGAGAGAGAGGGAGATACAGAATCTGAAAGAGGCTCCAGGCTCTGAGCTAGCTAGCCCCAACGCGAGGGTCGAACCTACGAACCGTGCGATCATGACCTGAGCCGAAGTTGGATGCTTAACCGACTGAGCCACCCAGGTGCCCCTGTGGTTTATTATTTTCATTTCTAGTGATCTCTATAATACCTCAGCACTTGGTGTGTATAATTAAGACTGTATGGAAATGAGAACTTGTATTACTATCTGGAAGAAATGAAAGTAAAGGCTAACGATATGTAATACCATCCATTGGATAATCAGATAATAAAAATTTGAGGAGGAAATGAGAACCAATTTACTGACTTAGAGAGGTGGCCCGATTTCTAGATCCAGCTCTGGTCCTCGTGATTGCACACTGACAAAGGTCTCTCTGCCTTTGGTGTCCTCATCTTTAAAATTAAGGTATTGAGCTAGATGGTCTCTGTCCTATTCTAGCTTAGAAGTTCTGTAATTTGTACTAGTCAAGCACCATGGTAAGAACCATTCCTGTCAGTGGAGCTCAGCTACAGTCAGGGCCCACTGTATGGAATCCAGAAAGCTCAGGGCTGCTGGTCTTTGATATATGTCCCTTTGTTAGAATCAAACATCATATTTCTTTGCTTTCACAGCACATTCCTTACCAAAATACCTGGCATCTTGTAGGTGCTCAATAAATGCTGTTTTAAAGGGAACTCCTACCATCTTCTAAAAAAGACTTTTCATGGAACTCTACTTGAAAGACAACAGCTTTTGATGGATGACATGTCTTAATGTTCATCTGTCATGGAAATGGAAGGGGAGTTAAGTAACTTTTAAATGATCCCAGTTTGTAAACAATTTCTATGACAGTGTTTTATGTAATATGAATATGACTCTTACCTAAATTGCCCTGTCTTGTGGTTACTTATGTTGTGTTTGACTCTCCTATTGTAAGTTCTCTTGAATTTAGTCATGTTCTAGTCATCTGTATATACCACCAAGTACTTGCCACATAAGACACTTTGGAGATGGGGAAGAGGAAGACACCAAGGAATGCTCAGTCAACTCAATGTCTGACTCTTGATTTCTACTCAGGTCATGATCCCAGGGTTATGGGATTGAGCCCTGTGTTGGGCTCCAAGCTGAGCATGGAGCCTGCTTGAGATTCCCCCTCCCCCTCTCCCCTACTCGCACTCGCTCTCTCTCTAAAATAATTTAAAAAAAGAATAGCTAGAAAAGAAATTCCAGTGTGATAAATAGCTTTCTAATAACTTAGGTTTGAGATAATCTTATGTTATACTTCCCATTAACATGTTCCTTGACCAAAAAAAAAAAAATTCAGTTGAAGGTCACATTTAAAAAAAGTTTAAGTGACACGCTATCAAACCAGGCATCAGGAAATACAATTTCAATCAGTATAAAAATGTACCAAAAAAAAATCAGCCAAAAAACACAATGTGATTCAGAAATAAGAAATAAGGAGAAGAGGAGAGACAGGAGGAATGAATAAGGAAGGAAAAATGAAGACAGTAGAGGAGAGAGGATCTATGCACTGGTGGGAGTGTTTGATCTAGGTAGGTGGAGCATTTTTTATTGTTGTTATGAGATTTACTGACATATAATACACATATCATAAAATTCACTCTTTCCAAGTGCACATTTTGTATCTTAGCATACTCACCGTGTTATGTAACCTTTGTCACCACCTATTTTTAGATTATAAAGAAACCACATACAACCACATACCCTTTTAGCAATCACTCTCCATTCCCCTCCTTTTCCCCTGACACTCCACCCTACCCCTACTTCCTGGCTCTATAAATTTACCACGTTTGAACATTTCATACAAATGGAATCATATAATATGTGACCTTTTATGCTTGCTTTGTTTTTCACTTAGTACAGTGTTTTTAAGATTTATCCATGTTGTAGTATCCATCAGTGCTTCATTCATTTTTGTTGTCAAATAATGTTCCATTGTACAAATTTATCACATTTTATTTATCCATTCATCAGTTGATGACATTTTGAATTTTTCCACTTTTTGGTGATTATGAATAATGTTGCCATGAGCACTCATGTATAGGTTTTTGTGTGGGCCTATGTTATCTCTTATTGTGGGCATATACCTAGGAGTAGAATTGCAGAATCATCTATGGTTAATCATTTGAGGAACTATCAAACTATTTTTCAAAGGGACCAAATCATCTTTCATTTCATCAATGGTGTATGAGGGTTCCAATTTCTTCATGTCATGGTCAAGATTTCTTATCCATTTTTTTGATTACAGCCGTTCTTGTGAGTGTGAAGTGATATGTTATTGTGGTTTTGATTTGCCTTCCCCTAATGTCTAATGACTTCGATGATCTTTGCATATGCATGTTGGCCATTTACATTTCTATAGAGAAATGCCTATTCAGATACTTTGTCCATTTTAAAATTGGGTTGATTATCTTTTTATTACTGATTTACAAGAGTTCTTCATATATTCTGGATACAAGTAAAAGTCACTTATCAGATATATGATTTGCAAGTTATTTCATGCCTTTTTGTGGGTTGTTTTTTGACATTTTTTGTAGTAATCTTTGAAGCCCTAAAGTTTATCATTTCTATAAAATTCAGTTTATTTATTTTTTATTTTGTTGCTTGAGCTTTTGATATTACATCTGTAAAAACCATTGACAAGCTCATGAAGGTATACTCCTATCTTTTACTCTAAGAGTTTCAATTTTTAGCTCTTATTTAGGTCTCTGGTCCATGTTGAGTTAATTTTTGTGCATGGTGTGAGGTGGGGTTTAGCATCATTCTTTTGTATGTGAGTGTCCAGTTCCAGCACCATTTGTTGAAAAGACTTTTCTTTCCTCCACTGAATGGTCTTGGCACCATAATGAAAAAAAAATCAGTTCACTGTACAAGGGGGCTTATATCTGGACTCTCAGTTGTATGCCATTGATCTACATGTGTTCACTTATGTCAGTATAGCATGCCTTGATTACTGTGGTTTTATAGTAAGTTTTGGAATCAGGAACTGTAAGAGCCTCTGACTTTCTTTGTTCTTCCATTTCTTTGTTGGGTTTGTTCTGAGTATTTGGGATCGCTTGTGATTCCATATGAATTTGAGGATTGGTTTTTCCATTTCTGCAAATGAGCCAGTGGGAATTTGGGTAGGAATTACATTGAATCTGAAGATCATTTTTGGAGTGGGTGGGTAGTGCCATCTTAACTATGTTAAGTCTTTCCAATACGTGACGTGGGAAGTCTTCTTTAATTTCTTTAGTAATATTTTGTAATGTTACATTTTCCGCATCTTTTGTGAAATTTACACCTAGGTATTTGGTTCTTTTTTTTTTTTTTGATGCTATTGTAAAAGTAATTGTTTTCTTGTTTATTTTCAGGTGTACATTTTTATCAACGAACACAGATAATGTGTAGAAATACAATTCATTTTTGTATATTGACCTCAAATCCTGCAATCTTGCTGAACTTATCAGTTCTAATAGTTTTTTTTAAGTGGATTCTTTAAGATTTTCCATATATAAGATAATGTCATCTGCAAATTAAGATAGCTACTACTTCCTCTCCAGTCTGGGTGTCTTTCCCCTTTTCTTGTCTAGACGTCCTGGCTAGAATCTCCAGCATGATATTGAATAGAATTGGTGAGAATGGACATCCTTGTCTTGGGCTGGATCTCAGGAGGAAAGCATTCAGCCTTTCAACAGGAAGCATGATTAGCTGTGGGATTTTCATAGATGACCTTTATCAGGTTGAGGAAGTTCTTTACTCTTCCAAGTTTGTCGACTGTTTTTATTATGATAGGATGTTGGGTTTCATTAAGTGCTTTTCATACTTCTTTTAAATGTAGTTAATATCATGTATTACATTTCATGGGATAAATCCCACTTGGTTATGGTGCATGATCCTTTTGATATATTTCTGGATACAGGTTCCTAATGATTTGTTGAGTATTTTTGTGTATCTGTAGTCATTAACAATATAGGCCTGTAGTTTTATTTTCTTGCAATGTCTTTATCTTACTTTGATATCAGTGTGACATTGTCCTCATAGAATGAATTAGAAATTGTTACCTCCTCTTCTATTTATTGGAAAAGTTTGTGAAAGAATTAGTTTTAATTTTTCTTTGAATGTTTGGTAGAATTTACTTGGTTTTTCCTTACGGAAAAAGTTTTAGTTACCAATTTGATATCTTTATTTGTTATTGGGCTTTTTGAGCTTTCTATGCTTACTTGAATCAGTTTCAGGAATTTGTATCTTTTGACTAATTTGTCCTTTTTATCTATACTATCTAACTTATTGCATACAGTTGTCCATAGTCAGTTTTATTTCTTACAATTGGTAGTGATGACCTTTTTGACTACTGAGTTTTGCAACTTATCTTCTCTCAGTGCCCACACTCCCTGCCCTGCTTTTTCTTGGTTAGTCTAGTTAAAGGTTATTAATGCTGATCTCTTCAAAAAACCAACTTTTATTTCCACCAATTTCCTCTATTGTTTTGCTATTATTTCATGTATCCTTGCTGTAAGTATCCCTCTGAGCATGAATTTTGGTATGCTTGTGTTTTCGTTTTCATTCATTTCAAAGTATTTTCTACTTCCTTTATGACTTCCTCTTTGAGAGATTGGTTATATAGGAATGCAGCATTTAAAATCCCCATATCATTGTAAATTTCCCAGAGTTCCTTCTGTTATTGATTCTAATTTAATTCCATTGTGTTTCGAAAGCATACTTTGTATACTTTCAATCCTTTTAAATTTATTAGGACTTGTTCTTTGGCCTTGCATGTGATTTATTTTGGAGAATGTTCTATGTGCCCTTAAGAAGGATGGATGCCTATTCTATTTTAGGGTGGAGTGTTCTATAGATATCTGTTAGGTCTAATTGGTTTACTGTCTCTGTGGGTGTTCAGTCTAGTTTTTTTATTTATTTTTGAAAATGTGATATTGAAGTATCCAATTTTTATTGCCAAATTGTTTATCCCTCCATTCCATTCTGTCAGTTTTGCTTTATGTATTTTCATGTGCTACTTTTAGGTGTATATATGGTCATAATTTTTGTGTCTTCCTAATGAAGTGATCCTTTATTATAATGGAACTCCCTCTTTATCTCTGGTAACAAGTTTTGATGTAAAATTATTTTGTCATATATAAATTTCTATAACATAGCAACTCCAGTTTTGTTTTGTTTTGTTTTACTGTTTACACAGTATAACCTATTTACTTTCAACATATTTGTGTTTAGTGGATAGTTTTTGTTTAATGCTTTCAATGTTTTTAAAATGTATTTTTTAAAGTAATCATACAATACAATTCATTTTTTCTCTTGATGTGCAGTTCTTGGAATTTTAACATACACGTAGATATATGTAACCATGCCTGGGATGGGATAGAAAATAATTCCATTATCTCCCAAAATTTGCTTCCTACAAACCTAATCCCTAACATACAATGATATTCTGCCTTGTGCAGAGTTGTTATTTTACCATCGTAGGTCAGGGATTCATATTACATTATTGTCAGTTTCACTATTATTTGACATTTATTTTGCGGATTGTCGTTTTTCTTCAACTCTTCTGAGGCTTTGTATTGTACTTAAGGTCTGGTATTTTCTGCCAAAATTGGGAACACTACTACAGCATTGTCAGGTTACCTAATCTGAATGGTGGCTTAGAAATACAAGGTCTTTAAAAAAAAAAGAAAGAAAGAAATACAAGGTCTTTGGTGACAGCTGAGCACCGACTATGCAGTTACAAATGCATCCCCAAGGATGCCTGGCATTCTATCTCACCCTCTTGCTCCCAATTGATTCTGGAAAGCAAATACAGTGTTAACAATAGAGTCCTATACTGTTCAGGTGTAGAACTGACCTTTGTATCATCGTTAATCCTTGTCCTCTCTTTTCAGAGACAAGAGTTAAGTTAAAACTGCATGAAAACCTTTTCTGAGCCACAGGGCGGGGCAGTTTTCCCTCTATGCGAATCCAAAGGATTTGGCAAGATTTTCCCCTTCTCAAATACCGCCCCCCTACTCTGACCTTCACGGCTTCCCAACATTAGGGAAAGGCAGGAAGTTTTCCCTGTGGTTATTTTTTGTGACGACATGATGGGGCAGGTTGATCAATGGGGGAAAACCCACGTTAGAACACGCCTTCTGTGTACATTCCCAATATTTGCTATAAGTAGGGCCATCCCAGACCCAGGCTACTGTCACAGCCCAGGAGCAGGCTTAGCACACCGGGGACCCAGCACTGGGAAGACCTATTCCTTGAGCTGAAAATGATGTGCAGTAGCAAGAATTTGCTCTTGGCTGCTCTGATGTCAGTGCTGCTACTCCACCTGTGCAGCAAGTCAGAAGGTAAGTATCACTCTCTCTGCTAACGCAGGAGGAAGAACTATTTTCCTTTTCCACTAAGCTTTGAGCTCACTTGGGGGTCCCTTAGGGATGGGAGCCTGTTAGAAAGTCTTCAGAAATGATGGGAGTTGCCAGCTCATTGGCGAGGGAGGAGGGAAAGGTTACTGCTGCTGACCAGGCTTTTCTCTCTGCTGGCAATCCCAGCAGATTGGGGGTGGGGTGGGGGTGGAAAGGGAGCTCTTAGAGACCCCCAGGCTCTGCAACAAGGCCAAAGTGCTCTTTCTGGGAGTGATGTAAGTGGTGTAACATTACCAGTTAATTGGGTCAATTCTGAAATGTAGGGAGCACTCCCACATTCCCAGCCTTCGCACCTCTCAGCTAAATAGTAAAGTTCAAAACTCACCCGTTATGGGGAGGTTATGGCATCTGCCTTTTCCATCCTTACATGGCTCTGGGCCCATCTCTTGCATCCATAGGAATAACACTTATTCCTTACCTTATAGCAGGTTGTAATTTAACCTGGGGGTAATGTCCAAGAATTTCTTTATGACTGTCAGAGCACATGATGCTTGGAGACAGGTGTGTTCCTGAAAAGGCATGTGTTGAACTTTTATGACCAAAATAAAAAATTTCCACTAATATCACAACTTCAAAGTGCTTTTGCAGCCTCTGTAAGAGGCTCCTATAAATTACATTTTCCTTTATAACTTCTTGCCTTTCCCCTCCTCTCAATACTCGGTGGCCAAATAATAGATTAAGATCTCCATATTCATTCAGTTTTGGAATTTGGAAGCTTATCTGTAAGAGTTCTTCAAGTGGGTGGTACTCATGTTCTTGAGTGATTATGGTGAACTTAAAATAAAACACTGTCAGTTTGTGGTTCTTGGTAAAGATATTCCTTTTATTAGAGGTCATGTGCTTCTAAACTGTATTTTTGAACCAAAATTGCCCGGGCACAGAAAGCATTTTTTTAAAGAGAATTGGAAACTATGTTAAATCAGGTCTCAAAGACATTGGAACTCTTTCTCTAAATAGTTTATTTACTGTTTGGAACTGCAACTTCAAGTAGTTCCATAATACCTATCACAGAATACATTCATTCGTGTGGACTCAATGCTTGTTATTTCTTTTTAGCAGCCAGCAGCTTTGACTGCTGTCTTCGGTATACAGACCATGTCCTTCATCCTAGATTTATCGTGGGCTTCACACAGCAGCTGTCTAATGAAGCTTGTGATATCAATGCAATCATGTAAGTTATTAGCTGATTTTAATTGTATCAGGAGTGCACAGGAATTTCAAGTCTAAAAAAATGCTTGCCTTTTTGGAATTTCATTCAGAAATAACTGAAGTGGCAAAGATACCTCTGTTTTGATAATACATAAGTACTTCAAAGTTTAAATAGGACCGGACTAAGATGAAAGCTTGGCTTTTTAGAAAAAGAAGAGTTGAGGGCAAAAATAATTTCCTAAGATAAATGTATAAGCACCCAACAGGCTATTTAATGAAAATATGGATGGCGGCAATTTTGAAATGAGCATCTTCTATGAAGGAATGCTTGGGGCTATAAGTATAAGCTTAGTCATTATATTTTCACTTGTAATATTCTTGATTCATACAGGATATTATACTTTAGAATGATATAAATTATTAGTCAGATATACACATGGTTAGTGTAACCCCCAGCAACAAAATTAAATAATAATTCGAAGACTTTATTTTCCAGCCATTGCTCAACCATCTGTTAAGTTGCAGAGGAAGTAGGCAAGGGCCCTTTTCATTTTTTGCATCAAGCTTTATCAGAAATAATTGTTTTCGGCTTCTGTTTAATCTCTGAAGCAACTAAAATGCTTAGTGGGTAGAGCAGTCAGCTGGAAGACAAAATTTCCATTGTGTGTTCCATGAAATAGCTGTTCAAAAATTTTTAAACAAAAATCAAATTTTCTGTGTTTTTTTTTTTAAAGCTTTTACACAAGGAAAAGATTGGCCGTGTGTGCAGATCCGAAGAAGAACTGGGTGAAACAGGCTGTACGCATCCTCAGGTAGGGGATATTTACCATCAGCCCGTCTTCAAATGTCTGGGCCAAAAGCCATGTGCAGAGTAGTGGATCATAGGCTCACTGGGACCCTTCAGCCTAAACACTGTAGAATTTTAAAGGGGAAATTTGAGTTGGACCATGAAAGTAAAAATGCCCCTTTTCCACTTGCATCATGTTTATATTTTGTACTTTAAGGATTTTCACAGGATGTGTTGGTCCTCTATGCATTTGACAGTCACTAGCTTCTTCATTTTCTGTGCAAAGATGCCTCCTATTTATATACTTTGCAGACTGCATGATATTTGTGTGTTAGAAATGAAAAAACAAAGAGTCAAAAAGAGATCAATAGTTCTGATTTCAATTGATGCTAATAGAAAGTAACATGTTATCAGTATGAACAGAAGTCACCTAATACAAAGGTGTCAACGACGCTGAATTTAAAGATGCGACCTAAGGATTCAAGCCAGTGTCTGACATTAGCCAGCTGAGTTGTGTTGGGCACGGCCCTTCCTCTCTGAACCTTGATTTCCTCATCTAGACTCTGAGTTCCTGGCACCCAGAGATTAACAAGAAGTAATCTTTAGTTGCAAAGGCATTCCTACCACCCAGTCACCCTGTCTTTGCTTATTTTTTTCTTCTTTTTCTGTTGACAGTCAAAGAGTCAAGAGGATGTGAAAATGGATGCTCTCTGGGATGGACCTGGACAGAGCCCAACAACAAAGAAAGAATCTAGCAGGAGTTGGCAGTTGAGAGTTCAGCACTTACCTGATTTTTGTCTCATTGGACTTGTCCAATTAATGAAGTTGATACATATTGCATCATAGTTTGCTTTGTTAAGCATCACATTAGAGTCAAACTCTATTTTATGTTAAGTTATTTATATATATGTTTGTGTGTGTTTTGCTATTTAATACTAATTTCCTATGAACTGTTTGGCTTAATATGAGGTATCACGTTATGTGTAGAGGAATGTGGTTATATGGACTTTCTTGTAAGCTGCAAGCTATTTGTAAAAAAACTATTTAACATTCTTCTGTCTACAAAGTTTTGTTCCTTAAACTGTTGTAATTAACCTGTAAAGGAGAAAAATGATGATAAAAATAAATATTGAAAATAAAAGAATGAACTAAAATTATTTATGGGTAGAGTTATATAACACTTATTAAGATATATACTAAAATATTGTAAAAATATTTAAAGGTATGGTCATTACAAAAATTCAGGGTGGGAAGACGTTATATTTCCCTATTTACTTCTGCCTGGTTGCTCCTCTTATCTCTGTTCCTTATGGTTCTGGACTTCATTCTATATGAATTATAATGAAAAGGTGCTTTACTATTTTTATTTTTTATTCAAAGTCATCCAAACCAAAAATTAGAAAACCAAAGTCATCCAAACCAAAAATTAGAAAAATCCTAAATCTGAGATCTATAGCTCAGTGTAATTATTGATATAGATATAAAAAATTTCAAAATAAAAAGTGTGCCCATACACTTTGTGACCTCAGGGACATAACAGCTACTTAGAGACCATCCTGAGAAATTCCTTTGTCAGTCATTCTGTCATCAGTGAGGGACCTAGGAATGGGCATTTCAGCACTGAACCATTTGTCTGTTTCAAAAGTCCTCCTGGGTCACCTTTAAGCAGTTTCCAAAAACAAAATGACTATAGGGAGGGTTCTAGACACTGATTGCCTCCCTAAGTGGAGGAGAACTTCAGGTGTGTGAAACCTAGCAAGAACCCAGAAATCAGACAAAAAGGTCCTGAACCAGGGTAGCTACTATTGCAATGTTCATGCATCAAAGCTCATGGAGAGGCTGCACACAGCACTTGGGACAGTCTGCCTCATATTTCAAAGGCCACAAGGGTCACTGGAGACAAGCACACTCATGATATGATGCAAAATCCAAACCCATGAACCCACAAAGCAGGGAAATGGTGGGTCACTGGTGTAGAGTCAAAAGCTGTAAGTGGCTCAGTCAGCCTGGAAGGCATCTCTATGTCCAGGAATAATAACACTGAGTCATCAGGGAAAGTATGCTCAATATCTTGTTTGTTTATTCTTCAAACATGGGTTTATTACATATTATGTGACAGGTACTGAGCCAAGTAAAGTTTGAGATACGAAGAGATTAAGTTAGGACTTGGTCTTTGCTCCCAGGTAATTAGGGCTGAGCAGTGAGGTAAGAGGGAGGGGACAAGAAAATCAGCTCTTGCCACACATGGTGTGAACACCTGGATACAGAGAGTCCCAGAGTGCTGTAGAGCATCAGCTGAGAGCTTCCAGAAGGAAAGAATACTTGGTTGAATCATAGGAAATAGTCAAAACTTTGTGTTCTTGGACTATGATGATGGCAATTGTATGTGATTCCATACTTGAGCTGAGGTATGAAGGGCTGACATGAGCCACTCAGTTGGAAAAGCGGGGGGGTGTTTGGAAATATCTGGGGGCATATTTTAGTTCTCAGAATGTCTGAAGGTGGGGTATCACGGGTTTTCAGTGGGCAGGAGACAGGGATGCTAAACCTATCAGAATGCACAGGACAGTCCTGCACAATAAGGAATTGCCCCATCATAAACGTCAACCGTGCCACCACTTTGGCAAACTGGATGAAGCGGAAAGTATGCAGGGGGTGGGGGTGGAGGTGGAGTAGTAGCAGGTTAGGCTACACTGTTATCTCCACCAAGTCTAGTGGTTTGAACTTGAACATGGGAGCACTGAAGAACCATTGAAAAAGTCAAAGCAGGGGGGAAGGGAAGTGGAAGGGAAAATAGAAGAAGTAGTAGACAGAGCAGCAGTGAGTAAGGTTAGACATGGCGAGAACTCAGTGAGGGTCACTGTGGAAAGACAGGGGCAGAAGAGCTGAATTTGGGATTTCTAAGAATCATCCTAGACTTCCTTCCCACCCATGCTCATTACCGTCTCTTGGAACAGCACAGAGAAAGCAGGCCACGGTCAGCTTCCCCTTCCCTCCCTCCCCCCCCCCATCAGACTGATTCCTGAGCGGTCTGGGCAAGGGAGCTTCACAGAGCCCGAGAAATAGCACATTTGGGAGTGCTCTAAAGGTGTCTGACTCGAAGACTACCAATAGCACTAGTAACTATTAGCTGAGTTTCTGGAGACTGAAATTTCCAGGCCAGAATGCCAATTTATTAATCACTGTGAAAACATTCCAGTGTCAAGTACACGGCCATGAGCACATGGGTGGATCAGCGCATTCCCCCTATGACGTCGAGTTGGAATCGCAAAGCCCCATTGCTCAACCTGGGATCGCAGGGCCCAGCTGAGGCCCCACCATACAATCAGTGCTGAATTCCATAGTCTCCCTGCACTAACCATGTTGTTGGATTAGGGAGGTCGCTCCCCAATACACAGCTCTTCTTCTCCTCTTTTTATTATTTTTTTCATTTTGGAAAATGTGTGTCCTTCTATTTAATTTATGATTCAGGGGCAGATGGGTGGCTCAGTGGGTTACGCGTCTGACCATCAGCTCAGGTCATGATTTAGCAGTTTGTGGGTTCAAGTCCCGTGTCTGGTTCTGTGCTCGGAGCCTGGAGCCTGCTTTGGAGCCTGTGTCTCCCTCTCTCTCTGCCCCTCCTCTGTTCACGCTCTGTCTCTGTCTCTCAAAACATAAATAAACATTAAAAAAAATTTAAATTTCTAATTAAGGTATAATTTACACCGAGTAAAGCACATGAATCTGAGGTGTACAGCTTGGTGAACTTTGGCATAGGTGCATACCTATTTGACAACTCCAGGCCATTCAAGATGTTAAATGCTTTTAGCCCCTGGAAGGCTCTCTCATGCCCCCTCATGTATGTACAGCCCCGGAATAACAGCTGCTCTGCTCTATTTCTTAATAGACGAATTTTCCTCTTCTTGGTTTAGTACGAGTAGAACTCCACAGAATGTACTCTGGTGTCTGGCTTTTTTTCCCACTAGTGTCTTCTGTCTTTTTAACTTATTTTTAATTATACATGTAATACACGAATTCATTCTCATCCTTAGATTCCGGTGATTGAGAAGTAGCAAAGGCCTCTTTAAACTTCCAACAAGCCCCCTTCTCTCTCTAGAGGTAGCGCCACAGGGTGGATTTTGCTTTTAGTCTGAGTGGCCCTTTCTGTCTGTGCAATCTTCCTGAGAACAGAGATCTCCACCACTAATTTACAGTTAGAGTCTAGTCCTCTCTCCCTGGGGTGAATCTCTGACCACTTGAATGCATCTCAGTTTTTCAGCCATACTTTTGTGACTCTGTGTAAACTGCTAAGGCAATGTCAATTTGGTTTGTATTCGCAGGGGCAGCTCCAAGTTCTTCAGCACCTCACCGATGCCTCCTTTTACTGTAGGCATCATTAAGAGGCCGCAGAAAATCAGGATGGGGTAATAATGCCTTCTGACTCTGGCAATCGACTCTGTACGTCATTGGTGATTTTAGAAATAGGGATTGAAGAATGAATAGCGATAAATAGTTTGGCAGTGAAAGTAAGAGGAAATGGACACTAGAAAGACAGACTTCCCCCCCACCAAGATGGAAAAGTATTGAAACAACCAGAGAAAGAGAAACAGACTGACAGAAGGAGAAAGAGAGAATGGGAAGATACTGAGGATATTAAAGAGTAGAAGATTTAAAAATTTTTTAAAATCCTTTTATTTTTTTATTTTTTATTTTTTACAAATAGTTTATTGTTAAATTGGTTTCCATATAACACCCAGTGCTCATCCCCACAGTGCCCTCCTCCATGCCCATCCCCCCCCCNAAAATTATTTTAATATTTATTTTTTTAAAAAATGTTTAATGTTTATTTATTTTTGAGAGAGAGAAAGACAGAGCATGAGCAGGGGAGAGGCAGAGAGAGAGAGGGAGACAGAATCCGAAGCAAGTTCCAGGCTCCAAGCTGTCAGCACAGAACCTGGTGCATGGCTCAAACTCACAAACTGTGAGATCATGACCTGAGCTCAAGTCAGAGGCTTAACTGACTGAGCCCCTCAGGTGCCCCAAAGAGTTGAAGATTCTAAGAAGAAGGTAGACAGTGATTAACTTCCCTCATGAGGTGGGGGAAGTGGTTTCCAAAACACAGGTCGGTGGAGATTACTCCTTCCTTTGGAAGAAGAGGAGCTCACGAAAGACTGGGAAGAGGTGGAGAGGAGTTCACTATTTGAGGTGGAGGAAGTTCACAGAGTTCGCATCTGGTGGTCTTGCTCTTCTTAGTGAAATACTCATTGTCTCTTCAGAGTTTTCAGAGTGCTGAGTGATAAGGCAGAGTTGGGGCTTGGAGATGAAAGGGGAAGCTTTGAGACAGCCAGTGAAGGAGACCGGGACACACTGAAGGATTGTTCCGTGGTGTCGGGGATTTACCACGGCCAGAGATAATCAACATGGGGTGCCTCCAGCTGGCATGTGCCAGGTGGCCTGTTGCAACTCAAGTGTCAGGGCAGAGAACTAATGGGATGAGTCCAGGCATAGGCTTTGCCTCTAGAGACAGCGTAAGGCCAAGAGGCCAAGAGAGTCCATGATGAAGGGAGAGAGAGAGGTTGAAGTACTTGATCATGGGCTGTAGACCAGAGATGAGGAGATGGAGCCAGAAGGTATCTGAGGGACTGGGAGAAAATGGAGAGGCCCTCAGATATAAGGCCTCAATGTGGTAAAAGGGTAGGAGAGCAGGTGGGCTGGAGGGGCTAGAGTGACTCCAAGAGCCAAGGTGCAGGGTTATGACTGTGGTATGTGGTTCAAGTGGAATGGGGAACTAGAAGGCTGTCAGGTTGCATGGGCCACCCACATGGAGTGCTTCTCCCCACCTTATATCAGGGTAAGTACAAAAGCAGAGAATCCTACATGGAGCTCCCACTCCCCCAACCCCACAACTTCAACCAACTAATGGCCATCTTGTCACACCTCTAATATCAAGCTCATTTCTCTCCACATATATACCCCCTGAGTAACTTAGAAGCAATCCCCAGATTCCAAATTACTGAGTCTACAAATATATATTTGAAATGTAAGAACAATTTCATTATCATAGATTTAAAGATCAACTCTGATTCTCTAATATCACCAAATACTGGGTCAATAATGAAATATTCTTGGGTGAAAAAGAAAATCCCTATTTGTTTACCCAAGAAAGTTGTTTTTTATTTATATATATTTTAGCTGTTGAATTTTTTTGAATGAAAATTCAGGGGCGCTTGGGTGGCTCAGTTGGTGAAGCATCAGACTCTTGATTTCAGCTCAAGTCATGATCTCCCAGTTCATGAGTTTGAGCCCTGCATCGGGCTCTGCACTGACAATGCAGAGGCTGCTCTGTCTCTCCTTCTCTCCCTCTGCCCCTCCCCTGCTCACACTCTCTCTCCCAAAATTAAAAAAAAGAGAGAGGGAGAGAGAAAGAAAATCCAGAGAAGGACCACACATAGCATTTGTTTGATTTGTTTTTATTTGTAATCTATGTGTCTTATCACCCTCACCTTTTATGTTTTGGAGAAACAAGGATATTTGTTCTATAGTTTCCTACCTTTCGGATTGTGTGGGTTGCATTCATATGGTATCATTTTGCATGCTCCCTAACTCCAAGTTACAAATTGAGGCTGAGTTGAAGCTTGGCTTGAGGAGGGGGACATTTTATAAGTGACATTGTGCCATGTGGGTATAAAGTTGCCTACCTTGATGTCAGCAACAGGAATGAAAGAGGAGGCTGTAGACCTGTGCCAGTCTTCACAGAATGTGAAGGATTGTTCCAGACCTTCAACTGACAGCTGTGTGTGCGTGTGTGGGGGGTGGAATGTGTTAACCACATGCATGTACTTCAAAGGGAGTCATGGGGGAGTGTATAGGAATGGAGAGGTGCCAGCTCGGAGATAGAGTCATGCTGCTCTCAACCTACTCCTGGCCCCGCGCTTGTCTGAGAAGACCAGTGGGGAGTGACGTCCTGGCCACAGACTCAGGTTTCAATGCAGGCAAGCAGCTAGAGGAGCAAAGGATGGAAGAACGGGAAAGAGGTGCCAGGGGAGGCCAGAGCGGGCCATCATGGGGATGAGTTGGAGCCACGACACAGAATTAGAGTGGGAGCATGAGCAGTCTGGGAAAGGACAGACGAATGCAAGGATTTGGGTTTGGGGAGCAGTCCTATCATCAGTAATATCTAGACTAGTAAGTGTAGGTGCTAACATGGCCTGCTAACATTGCTGATGCATTCTCTCATTTAAACATGAGGTAGAGACTACCGTTGGGTCCATTTTGCAGATAGAGAAACTGAGGGTCAAAGGAAATAAGGAATTCACCCAGCGTCACGGTCTTGTGAGATATGAAGGAATTAGCTGGTGTCAAGCTCTGACCAGGCATCAGGCACAAAGATGTTTCTGTGTCAATGAAGACAGCAGCAAGCAGTGGTGTTATTATTTTTTTTTAATGTTTATTTGTTTCTGGGGGAGGAGGAGCAGAGGGGGAGAGGGACAGAGCGTCCACATCCGGCTTCACACTGTCAGCACAGAGCTCGAACTCACTACCCGGAGATCATGAGCAGAAGTGGGAAGCTTAACCGACTGAGCCACCCAGGTTCCTGGGACTACAGCATCCATGGTGTTTGATGCTCCTTAATGTTGCTTCTTTCTTCTGGTTCTTGGTCGTCTTCAGAGTCATCTATGTGCTCTGCCATTTTAGAAAGTATCAAAGTGTTAGAATATAGAACGTTTTAGACTGGGTTTTGGTTTTTTTTTTGGTATCAAAATGACTTACAAAGTCTGTTCCTTGGAGGAGCAAACTCCTGCTGTGATGTGGGCAGTGCCAGACGCGTGTCACAATGTTGTACTTTTTCTTTCTTGTTAGATGATGGTTTGCCACCCCGCGGCTCCCTGGGTTGGGCCCTATGGGTGCAGTCCCCTCTGGCTCGGAAGCTGTGTTTTACTGGTTGAAGGGATTCCATTTCCTCAGTTTCCACCCCCAAGGCTCCCGGGGCAGGGTTAGGGTTTGCTCTCACCGCCTGCATCTTCCTGCACACTCATCTGGGCTCTGACCTTGCCTGGGCCTGACCGGGCCTGCCTGCCTCCCTGCCCCACTGCACAAAATCCGCTCGACAATCTCCCGAGGTGAAACCTGGCTGCAGATGAGTCAGTCTAGGTGGAAACGTCATTTGCAGTGAAGGAGTGTTTTCTGCTTTACAACTAATTGTGGATGGGGGCGGGGAGGGGGGTGTAAAAATATTGTCTCCCAAGAAACAAACTAGGGTAACAACATGGAGTGACCAGGCAGGCTGGCTGCCTCCTCTCTCAGATTGGCTGCCTCGGTTCTGGGGTCCTAATGCCATTTCCTTCCACCTGCTTTGCTTTCCGCGCAGGTGTCTAATTTCCTGGTTCCTACCTTTTCTTTCAATCTGTCTGGCTTCAGTTCTTCGCCTGCCAACCCGAACCTTATGATGTGTCACCCCATTTCTGGCCACCTGATCTAGGCTGTCCTCTCACTTATTTCATAGCAGCCTGTAAATACTCAGATACACCAGCAAGCAGTGAGTGCCTCTGTTTCCAGATTTATGAAGCAAGGGTGATTCTCGTACTTGCCTTTACAGGGTTGCTATAAGGGTGAAATGAGTTTATAATGGTAACTGCTGTCAGCACCTCATGGGCACTTAAATATCATCATTCCTGCCCCTTGCACTATCAATATTTATTCATTTATGGATCAGTCGGCTAGTTTCTTGAGCACATTCTGATATTGTAAAAGAAGTTCATTGGTGCACATTTCTTTCTGCTTCTGTCCCCAGATACCCGCTGCTGTATCCCCAACATCTAAGATTGATTACATAGAGGGGATGCTCAATAAATAAATAGTTAAATGAAATTGTTTCTGTAAAATACTGATCAGGTATGTGTTCAGAGTATATATGCATATAAACA
The DNA here is from genome assembly GCF_008692635.1 of Crocuta crocuta. Lineage (NCBI taxonomy): Eukaryota > Metazoa > Chordata > Mammalia > Carnivora > Hyaenidae > Crocuta > Crocuta crocuta. The sequence continues at coordinate 647,164 of NW_027529538.1, forward strand.
GAAAATCTGTAAGAAAAAAGCAGTATTTATTGTATGATTTTATATATATTATAAAAATACAAAAATTATATTTTTATATTCATTACAAAATATATATAAAATATATAAAAATATATAAAATATATATTGTATACATAGCATATCTTATGTATATTATATATCTTTTATATAAAATATAAATATATAAATATGTTATAAATGTTTATAAATAATAAGTTATTTATAAATATGTTATATTCATATATTTTATAAATATAAATAAAATTTATATCTTTATATATTTTTATATATTATACATATTTTATATATCTTATATATGTTATAAATATATATACATATTCATAGAAAAATTTGAAAACTGAAACACCAATCTGATTATTTTTCTTAATTCTAGGCCTTGGAATAATGGGTAAATTTTGTTTTCTTCTTAACATTTCATTTTCTTTTTGAAAACTACCATGTATACATATTAATTTCATAATCGGAAAAAACATTAAAAAAGAATATTACCTAAAGTTTTGGTGAAATATCTAGACTTACTTAAAAATAGAAACAGAATGGAAATAGCCATCTGGTTTCATCTCTTACTTGTTAAAAATAGAAATTTCTAGAGATTCTGATTTATTTGGTCTAGAGTGAGGTCCAAGAATCTCTGTTTCTACAAGTGGCCAGCTGATTCTCATGACTAAGTGAATATGGTTCCTGGACAAAGTTCATGAGTAAGGGAGCAGATCTGTTTATCTCTGGGGAGGTCAGCCTAGCAGAGTCCTATCTTAAAAAGGTCTTTAAACTGGGAGGTTGATTAAGGAAAAGTCGATTAAAGCAAGAAAAATGTTTTCTTCCCCAAGGGCTGGCCTTCTGCATGTAAAGGAAATGAATGAGCTTTCTCTCCCTATACAAGGAGATCAGGTCACTCCTTGATTCAAAGTAGTGCTGTGTTGGGCATGTCCACCATGGCGACCAGGAAGAGAGAGCTCTCTAGGTGGGACAGTCACCCAGGATTACATGGTCACCAAGGGAATGGAGCCCATGTCAGTTTGGTCCCCAAACCCATGCCTTTAGAGTTAGTGAAGAGAATGAGACCATCATCAGATTAATGGTAGCATTCCAAGCTCATGGCACATACCCAGAAAATGAGGATCCTGTTCACCACTCTATCCGAGAGCTCGACAGAGTGCCTGCCACATGCCAGGTACCCAGGAATACCTGCCCAGTTAATGAATGATTGGGAATTTGCCTGCTCCTTTACAACACCATAAATCGGTGTTTTTTTTTTTTTAACATCAAGTCTTTAATTTCAGAGAACTCAGTGCAGTTGATACCCAAAAGAGGGATAAGAAATTAAAAGGAATTTGGGCATAGCTGTGATCTGTCTCTGTCATCAGCAGAAAGCAGCAGCCCAGTGTCATTGTCACAGTCATAACACTGAGAGCAGATGGGCTTCCATTTTCAGTGATTTCTCAGGCTCTCAAAGGCGGTATTAGAAGAAACTTGCCCCTCCACCTTTGCTTTATGATTTAAGTTCATTGTCTCTTTCAGAATCACAGATTTCTGTTAAGCTTCTGTTGTTTTGTTTTTCTCTGTTTTCTTTTCCATCCTCAATCAACTCTCTAACTGCTGAGGTTGGAGTTGGGCCCGCAGTATGGTAAGGTTAGTGAACATCTCAAGGTGAGAGAAACCCCAGGGAAAAATAAAGAAAGATTAAGTAGGGAAGTGAACATAAATTGTCACTTATTTGAAAAGAGGCCTGAACGCAACCCCGAATGAATGAAATGCATCACTCCTCACTTAATGTTAACAACAGAGTAAAAGACCGAAGTAAAGGCCTCTGAGTTCACTTTTTTAAAGTTTGTTTTCATTATTCATTTATACATTCATTAAAAATTATTTCATTAGTTTCAAGCTGTGCCTTTCACTCCAGGTCTTTGTTTTAAAATAATCATCTCTAAGATTGCTTCTAATCTTATATCTTGTAATTCCACGAATCTGCAAGGTACTACTTTGAGACCCTGTTTTGGTATATAAACAGATCTGGAATGCACTTTAAGCTGACAAAAATATTTTTGAAGAGCTTGCTAGGGTATCATATGTAATTATAAGCTTAATGTACATTCTGTAAAGTGAAATGTGCATTTCTAAGTCACAGTTTAACCTGGGCATTTACTTTATTGTATGGTTTTGAAAGAAGTTATTTCATTCTTTCTGCAAGGCTGGCTTTTCCGAACACAGAGTTCCTGCTAGGCCGATGAACTGCTGAGGGTGATAAGGCAATCTGTAGCAGAGGAAGCTTGGGAAATATCAAAATGTCAACATGGCGATACTTGCATCAGATGGAAGATTGGATCTCATGACGTTTACAAACTTTTACACCTTAAAGTCCTGCACACTTGTCCATGGATTTGTGTGTTATGCTGATTGCATCATAATTACCTGGAGAGATTTTAAAAATACATGCTAGACTCCACCCAGAGAGATTCTTATTCTATAGGTTTTGGGTGGAGCCTGGTACTCTATTTTTTTCTTAAATGCCTAAGGCAGTTTGATGTTCCAGATTTTGGAATCCCTGACCCAATGTAACTTCCTGTTATTTCAAAACATCTTCTATTTTCAGACACATGTTTCTCAGACTCCGAAAACTTTCCAGAGTTCAGTGTGGTTAATAAAAACCACTATAGGTATTTTAATCATAAAAGGTTTTAATAGAGGAAATTAGGTCTTGGAAAATTATTGGAAGGGTTGACAGAATGCATTCAAAATTGGGTCTCCAAGAATCATTCTAGAACCATAAAGAACTGACCCACCATGGGAACCAAGAATGTTGATTGAAATCACCCACTGCCGGTAGTGGCCCTGCTGTCACCACTTTGGCCACCTCTAGACTCCCTAGAAACTGGAAAATAGGTGCCAATAGCTGCAACCCAGGGATTAGAAAGCCTCGCACCTCCTGACTCACACAGGTGGAGATGGACTTGGAATGCCAGCAGAAAAACCTCCTGATGGCATGGTTTTGCCAGAGAGCAAAAACCAGAAAAGGGGAATGTAAAGCTGACCCCACCTTATTTCTACATTCCAGATCTTGAGCTAGTGCATCTGACCAACAGATCACAGCACACTCAGCGCTCTAGCCAAAAGGGGTTTGAAAAATGTGGCTTTAGTTTTCCAACCTCTCCGATCGCAAGAAGGAGAGTAGATGGGAGGCTGAGTAAGCCCATTTCCGGTATGTAACACACTGGGAGAATCAAGGGACCTTGTATGAAGGTCATTTCTGTCAAGTAGAGCAAAGTCATTTGTCTGACCATTGTGGGGAATATAAACAGGAGTATGTCAGGAGGCATGGAAGGGAATTTGGGATTTGGCTCGTGAATCACATGATCTGATCTTTTTGGCAGCATGATCTGATCCTTGCCTGGAATCATTGCTTGTGTTGCTCACTGTGGGTGGAATATTCAATTATATTATTTTAACCTTATTTTATTTTTTTTAATGTTTATTCACTTTTGAGAGACAGAGGGAGACAGAGCACAAGTAGGGGAGGGGCAGATAGAGAGGGAGACACAGAATGTGAAACAGGCTCCAGGCTCTGAGCTGTCAGCACAGAGCCCAATGCGGGGCTCAAACACTCGAACCCTGTGATCATGACCTGAGCTGAAGTCAGATGATTAATCGACTGAGCCACTCAGGTGCCCCATATTTTAACCTTATTTTAAATTATACTATTGTCAGTTTTAGAAGATTATTTTATTTATTAAAATTTCTTCTTTTTGGTAGCATTTTTATTATAAAAAAATTTCAGATACAGAGAAAATCTGAAAGGCTAGTTTGAACACTGTGTATTGAATAACTAGTTTTCCTTTTAAACATTTTGCCACATTGTTCTCTTGCTCTTTTTCAATCTCTGCCTGTCTCTTTGTCAGAATCATTTAGTTGAATTATTCAACGTCAGTTTCAAATATAATGCTATCATAACATAATTTAGCAGGCATCTCCTAAAACAATGAAATTCTCCATACTCAGTAGGTCAATTATCACACCTGATAAAATTAACAATCACTGTATAATACATCTAGTGCCTAATCCATATTATACTTCCCGAAAATTGTTCTCCACATGTCTTTTTTGGCCAGTTTTTTTCTTTCACATTAGTTTCCAACAAAGGTTTACACACTGTGCTTGTAGATTTATATCTCTTTTGATCAATTATATCAGCACTGCTCCACCTAGTTTTTCATCCGATTGATTACTTGTAATTAATATTACAGAATATATACTTAACTTCTCTGGTTTTAGTTTTGGCCTCTCCTTTTACACTGTCAATCTTGGCTCCTGATAATAACAATATACTTACTTGCTCTATCTTACAGTGTATAAGAGAGGGTTTCAAAATAGTAGCAATGTTGCCCTTAACAAAAAAACCAATAAGTGAAATTTACAATTTCTTTTTTTAGGTCTATGCAGACTATATCCCACTAGTTTATATAGACTGCTGCATTCCAAATCACTTGACATAAATATTTTTGTGTGTGTTGCTGTCAATTTGACCAATGATTAGGTGAATTGTTTCCTTTTCCTTTTCTTTTTTTTTTATTTATTTCTGGGAGAGAGAGAGCGAGAGACAGCGTGAGCAGGGGAGGGTCAGAGAGAGAGGGAGTCACAGACTCTGAAACAGGCTCCAGGCTCTGAGCTGGCAGTCAGCACAGAGCCTGACGCGGGGCTTGAACCCACGAACCGTGAGATCATGACCTAAGCGAAAGTCGGACGCTTAACCGACTAAGCCACTCAGGCGCCCCTCCTTTTCCTTTTTCTTGATTTGTTTCTCTAGCATTTGATTATAAGGTTTTCTAAGCATAGAGAAAAGTTGGAATACTTGTGCAGTGAACACACATATACCTGCTAACTAGATATCATGATAGACATTGAAGTATCCTTATCTCCATCATCAATCTGACATATTTTTGATGTATTTCAAATAACTTGCAGACATAATTAGGCTCCACTCCCAACTATTTCAGCCTGCATATCAGAAATTGTGGTTTGATATTTGTTTCCAGTACTCCAGTTTTTTTTTTTTTAAGTAATTTACTTGAAACAAAATGGACACATTTTAAATGTACCATTCCAGGGGTTTTGACAAATGTATACATTTGTGTAATCTAAGCTGTTATCAAGATACATTCTCTTTTGTGTTTGATTTCTTTTCCTCAGCAAGGTCTGGGGATTCATCCGGATTAAAGTATGTATTAATACTTAATTTTTTTTTATTGCTGTAAAATCTCATTGTATAGGGATACCACAGTTTGTTTATCCATTCACCTGTTGGTGGACATTCAAGATGTTTCCAATTTGGGGTTATTATAATGAAAGCTACTATGAATATTCTTGTAGAGTATTTTTGTGGACATACATTTTCATTTCTTTTGGATAAATTAAGTAGGAGTGGAATTCTGGGTCAGAGGATAAATATATATTTAGTTTTATAAGGAAGTGCTCTATTTTTTTCCTGAAATGATTCCAACATTTTAAATTCCCACCAACCATGTAGAAAAATTCCACATCCTTGCCAATACTTAATGTTGTCATAAAGAAACCTTTTTTAAAACTATTCTAGTAGGTGTGCAGTGATTTTGTTATTGTTGCAAAAAGTTTTATCTTTTGAGTGTATAAAATATTCTGATATTTTTTTGATTTATAAAACAGTCATATTTCTTTATTAATTCTGGGGCCTCAGTATCAATTTCACAGAAATTAAAGCCCATGTGTGATTTTTAGATATTATTTAATTTAACTCTTTTTACAAGGATGGAAAATGAGGCTTAGGGAGCTTGTCCAAGTATATGTCAAGAAGATTCTAGAATGCGAACTATGAGACTTCCATCCCAGTGCTCTTTCTTTTTTACAAAGCCCCTGCTACTTGTTCAAATGCTTTTCCTCCTTAGCGATGACCTTCTCTTCTTGCAAAAAGTTGCCTATTCTTGACTTTTAAAAAACAGTATGGCTGACTATGAAAGTACATGCAATCATTCTGAGTGAAGCTTTAATCTAATTTTTGTTTTATTGACTTATAGGTTTCATTCATTAAGAAGGATTCATTCATCAGTTAAGAAAGATTCATTATCAGTTAAGAAGGATTCATTCATCAGTTAAGAAGGATTCATTCATCAGTTAAGAAGGAATTGGGTGAGGTTACCAGAGGCTGATAACAGGATGGGTTGAGACTGGAGAGTCTTTTTTTTTCACGTATCTCAAACCTCATTTTCTGAGAGTGTTACAAAAATTCACCACAATTTTCTAATGACATTCTCTTTTCCTATCAACTTCTGAGGAAGTTCTTAAATAACTTCTCAGATAGGCAGGTACTTAACATTCAATTTGAGGAATCTTTTCAAACACACATTGTCCAAGTGTTTCTGGAGAAGTACTAAAGGTGGAAAATATTTTATTAAAAAAATTTTTTAAACATTTATTCTTTTTTGAGAGAGAGAGAGAGACAGAGTGTGAGCTGAGGAGGGACAGAAAGAGAGGGAGACACAGAATCTGAAGCAGGCTCCAGTCTCTGAGCTGTCAGCACAGAGCCTGACGCCGGGCTTGAACTCACAACGTGAGATCATGATCTGAGCTGAAGTCGGATGCTTAACCGACTGAGCCACCCAGGTGCCCCAAGAAAAGATTTTAAAATGAGTTTTAAACCAGCTTCTCACAGGGGCCCTAACCAAAAGTCATATTGAAAAATTATAGAGCATTAACTCATACATTTAACTAACATTTAAATTAAGGGAAATTGCTTGTTTTTAAACGGGGAAATTTTTATTAGCAATACTTCACTGGTGTTTAAAAAAAAAATCCCTGAACATGTGTTTACAGTGGCGGTTCTTTTACATTTTTAAACTGCACTCCATCTTACTTCTACTACCTCTCTAGTAAATGATCTCCGGAGAAGAATGAAGACACAGTGCTAGGTAGAGCCCAAAGTATCTCTTTTTGCATCATTTAATGAAAAACTCGGGGCCCCTGGGTGGCTCGGTAGGTTAAACATTCAGCTCAGGTCATTATCTCATGGTTTGAGTTTGAGTGTCATGTTGGGCTCATTGCTGTCAATGCAGAGCCCACTTCGGATCCTCTGTGTCCCCCTTCTCTCTGCCCCTCCCTTGCTCTCTCTCTTTCTTTCTCTCTCTCTCTCTCAAAACTAAATAAACTTTTAAAAATTAAAAAAAAATCAATCCATAAAAACTTGTAATTTTAGAAGATTTACCGGTAGGCATCTATTAATTGATGGGGATGAGAATTTCAGGAGGGGCCCCATGAGGTAGGTAGAGCAGAGTGATTCTGCTTGCATCCTGCCTCCAGGGGTAGCAGACTCCACAGAAAGTCCCTGGAAAGCCCAGATCTCTTGATTCCAGAACTGCTGGAATGTAAAGGCAGGATGGAAAGGCCCCTCCTGAGCTCAGGAATGTGGCGTGCTGACCACCCTTTATCTTCGGGCTGTAGACATGGGATGTGCTGCAGCCTCCTTCCCTCTGCTCTGCGCAAAGGCTTTTACACACTTCGCCCCATGTCCCAGCAGTGTCCGTGGAGCAAAGCTTTCTCACGTCAAAGAAAACATCTGTGCGCGCTTAACCCAAGTTCTCCTAAGGTAGATCCTTGGAAAATTTTCAGACACGACATAAGTCTGGAATGAAACATAAAATACAGGGAGTTTTATGAATTAATAGATGCATGGGAACTCCCTCTAAAAACCAGTCAATTGGGTAGCTCTGGGCACATAGAGATGAAAATGCCCATAGTTGCCCATCAGATGGGCAAAGAAGGCGAGGCTCGGAATCAAAAGGAATTTCCGTAGGCTGCCAGCGGGAATGAAAATTGCTACCACCTCTCTGAAAGACCATGTGGCATTTCTGACCAAAGCTGAACAGGAGCAGTGTCTGTGACTCAGTGATCCTTTCTCACTCCCGACCTAGAGAAATGATGCATGCATGTCCCAGGATTCCTGTACAAGAATGTTTGTAGCTGTGATGTGTACAGTAACTCCAAACTGGTCCGTCAACTTTGGAGTGAATGAATAAATTGTGGGCTCTCTCATGCAATGGAAAATCTAGACGGAAGGGGAAATAGGCAAACCCACAGCTAAATGCAATAGCCTGGAATCTCAGACACAGCCCTGCATGCAGGAACGAAGACTCAAGGCAGCGATCTTCATGCTCTCCCCACGGGATGATCCCATTTCTATAAAATTCGAAATCAGGAAAAATGGAATGTTGTTGCATAAGAAGGCATAGAAAAGGGGTAAAACTCTGAAGTGGAGTGAGGAAGTGATTATAACCTTCAGGACGAGGATAACAGTTATCTTCAGGAGTATGCCGTGCGTGTGACAAAAAGGATACATGAAATTTTGAGGGTTGCTAACCCAGGTGGAGGCTCTCTGGGATTTTAAAAATAGTTGTTCAATAAACTGTATATTTGCTTTATGCACTCTTTTCCTATGTTGTTATATATGAAATTTTAGAAAAACAGATCAATTTAGGGGCCCCCGGGTGGCTCAGTTGGTTGAGCACGTGACTCTGGATTTTGTCTCAGGTCATGACCTCAAGGTCAAGGGATGGAGCTCAGCATCAGGCTCCACATTGAACATGGAGCCTGGTTAAGATTCTCTCTCTCCTCCCCTCTCTCTGTCTTCTTCTGTCCCTCTCCTCTTTCTTTCTCTCTCTCTTTCTCCCTCTCTCTCTCAAAGAAGATGAAGAGGAAAAAAGAACACATCAATTTACAATCCCACCTTGAATTTTTATTGATAAGGAAGTTAAACCCATGGGGTGACAGAAGTGGAGGGGACATTTGACTAACAAGGCTAGGAAGGTCGGGAGAAGATGACTTCCTGCAGGGGCCTTGGAAGAACAGTAGAAGGTGAGTTGGAGAAAAGAGGAAAGCATTTTTGGCAGAGGTAAGACTGAGCCCTGAGAGTGGGTGACGTCTGAGACCCCAGGTTTGTGTGTGAGAGCATAGGGGGACAGGCAAGACAGGTCAGATGTCAAATGTCCCACTTGGTTTTAGGAGATTTACTGGAACACAAAGACCTGAAGAAAAAAAGAGAAAAACGAAGGAAAACTTCAAAGGGAAAATTGAGGCATAGACACAAAGAAGAAAAGAGGGTAGGAAATGAGTCAGGAGGAATTAAAGGCATAAAAACTAAAAATGTAAGGAACAACTACAGTGAGAGAAAGGAAGGCTGATAAGACCATCTTCTGCTCAGGTGAAAGAAGGGAAAAGATCCATGAAAGAGAATTGAGAAACAACGTTTCAACAGAAAAAAAGAGAAATTGATCAGAAATGTCTAATGGGAATGAGAAAATTAAAAGTTCATGGGGCAAGAATCAAATGAGGCTTATTTTTTAAAAGAACAAATATTTACAGGAAATCAAGAGGGCTCACATTTCAAAGTTCAACAAAACCAAGTAATGGAAGTTAGGGGGAAAAAAACAATCAAGAATGATCATAAGAGAAAAGTCCAATTAGTTTACCCATTTGTAGATACTCAGAGAAATGATCAGGTCAATGAGGCGAAAACATATTTACCAGTTATGATACCAGAGAAAATACAGAAGGAAAAAAAGATGAAAGTGGTCAGATTTTCTAAATTTCCAGGGTCTTTACTTCTTACTTTGCTAAGAAAAAAAGAAAAAGGAGACTGAAAAGATGAAAGATGAAAAACACCACAGTGCCAACAGTTTGGGATCACTCCAAGTCACTAAAACAAGAAGGAATGAGGGTCCTGGTCCCAGTAGCGAGGAGGATGGGAAAATCATGAGTTCACTTTTCCTGGGGGCAGGCACTCCCTCAACTGGAAAGGCAAGTTCCATTCAGGCTAAAGGAGCAGCTAGGAAGGAAGTGACCTCACGAAAATCTTCCTCTGCTCTAGGGTAATTTGTGCCTTTCACGATTTAACTCAGTCTACCACATCTTGACCTAGTTGAAAACTGGGTCAGACCATTTTATAAACGGAAGCCTAAAAACCACCCTCCCTTAAACAAATTCATACTTCGCACTATTTTTCATATTCAGTTTCTTTTCTAAGCTTTTGGAGACGCTCACAAAATCTGCTCGAGCCCGTCAAAGACCGGGACTCTGAATCCACAGAGGACTAGAAAGAAACAGGAAATTCACCAGATAGTAGGAGGATTTACTTGCGGCCCTTCCTGCTTGGTCCTGGGTGTTAACTTAGAAGCCGTTCAGCTTATTTCGATCGTGACATTTCTCCTGCTCTCAGTGACCACGCAAGGGCAGATGAACCCTATTTTGGCTCAAAGATTTATGTGACAGGCTGGAATAAGACTGTGTGGAGGGAGTTAGGGAAGAGAGGAGGAGTGAGTAATATATGAGGCTGCAGAATAGGTTGGGGGCAGGGCTCCCAGGCAACATGAGGGAGTTTGGGAGAATCATAAAGGGTGGCAATATGCTCAGCATCACATTTGAAGCAGGTTAGAAGGGACCAGAGTCTCTGGCGGAATGATGGGGAAGAAGTTGGCCTGAGCATAGGTCCAGCATGGGAAGTCGTTATGACGAACAAACTTTCATCTTGGCCTGGACCATAAACTTCTCTGAGGGCATGATTATCCGTGCTCCGTTCCCCATCTGCCTGTTTGAAATGGGTACACTCTCGCAAGGAAGGTTGCCGGATAACATAGAGAACAGCCAGTTCATTTTGAATTCCAGACACGCAACATATTTTTTTTAGCATTGTTATGTTGCATGCAATATTTGGAGCATACTTACACGAAAAATACTATGTGCTGATTATCTGATATTCACAGTCAATAGAGCATCTTGTATTTTTATTTGCTAAATCTGACAGCTGTATCCCCAACGCATTCTTGGGAACCCCAAGTAGCAGAAATGAGGGCCGAAACATGAAAGGAGCCCATGTGTCTGAATCAAAGCTTGCATGAGAGCCACACAGGAGGGCGGCCTAGATTTTGGGACTCTGGCTTCTAGAACAGCAAGGGAGTAAAGTGATGTTTTAAGTCACTAAGGTTGTGGTAATTTGTTACAGGGATTAACCCATAGCTTAGCACTTTGGAACTACTAGATCTCTTTTCTTTTGTTTTTCTTTGTTTTCTGTCTTCCTTGTCTACCTCTCCTCAGACACAGAGAATGCCACCGCTGGAGAGGATATTAGAGATAATTGGAACTAATTCTCTTGTTTTCAGATGAGGAAACTGAGGACATGAGGACCGTTTAATTCACTTGTTGAATAGCTCTCAGTGTTCTCTCCTCCATGCATCTACTACACACTCTCTCATATTTCTTGTCCCTTTCCTCCTCCTCTACATCTCATTGTCTCCCTCTTCCAAAACCTTTCCAGTCTTCCGGTTTCTAGCCCCCATTCTTTTCTCCATCATCCATCCATCCATCCCTCTTTCCCTCCCTCCATCCATCCCTCCTTCCCTCCGTCCATCCATTCATCATTTATCCAACATAGTATAGCCCTCCCTGTTTTAATTATTCCAAAAGAGCACTTTTCTTTTCCTTTCTTTTAAAGAAAAAAATTTTAAATGTTTATTTATTTTTGAGAGAGAGGGAAACAGAATGGGAGCAGGAGAGAGGCAGAGAGAGAGGGAGACGCAGAATCCGAAGCAGGCTCCAGGCTCCGAGCTGTCAGCACAGAGCCTGAACTCATGAACCATGGGATCATGACCTGAGCCTAAGTCAGATGCTTAACTGACTGAGCCACCCAGGTGCTCCTAAAGGAGCACTTTTCAAATTCACTAGTCCTTACTTCCCCCTAATTTAATTGTTTGGTTCCTCCTTTCATTATGGTATGTCACTAGTTATAGATCTATTTGGGTAAAGAAATTTCCCTTTTCAAAGTGCAATTATCTCTAGTTTGGTTGTCAAATTTCCATATGCAAAAACCTGTCTGGGGCATTTGTTAAGAGCCCCACTCCACACCTACTATTTGTATATTGCTTCAGTTCTTTGTATACTTTGTATATTTGCATATTATTTAAGTACTTTGATGAGCACTTAGTAGAAACCACTTGTTTCCCAGATTCTGGGATTTCACAGATTGGTTTTAAAAAAGATGTAGGGGATTCACAGTGAAAGGAGTGTTAAGTAACATAGAGTTACCAATTCTTTATTTTTCAAGGCAAAATAATTAAAGGCAAACGATTAAGTAAATATGCCATCATTTCACTTAAAAACTAACATTGTCACATCATAAATATAAGAAGAAGAATTTCAGAGCAATGGAAACTCATCTTTAGAAAGACAGGAAGTAGGGGCACCCGGGTGGCTCAGTCAGTCGGCTCAGTCCGACTTAGGCTCAAGTCACCATCTCACGGTTCATGGGTTCGAGCCCCGCGTCGAGGTCTGTGCTGACAGGTCGGAGCCTGGAGCCTGCTTCACATTCTGTGTCTCCCTCTCTCTCTGCCCCTCCCTCACTCATGCTGTCTCTCTCTCTCTCTCTCTCTCTCAGAAATAAATTAAAAAAATTTAAAAAAAAGAAGATGACCAGTGTTTAAAAAAAAGAAAGGAAGGAAAATCACATTGCTCTCTAAATGTCTTTGAAAAAAAGAGAATTTAAGAAAATGACCAGTGTTTAAAAAAAAGAAAGGAAGTAAAATCACATTGCTCTCTAAATGTCTTTGAAAAAAAGAGAATTTATTAAAGAATGCAAATACATAAAATACAGAACCACACAACAGTTTATACCCCATCAGAGTATAGTTTTTCTTTTTTAAAAGCTGGTCGATTGGCACATTTATATTGGAAGCGGTGTGAAAGGAGGTGACAATATTCTACTTCTTCCTGGGTTTCATGTTTATCAGCTACTGTTGAAGCTCTGGTCTCAGACTCATCTGTTGACAGAAATAGAAAAAACTTCCCTCAGGCTGCGTCTGTCAGACCACGATATCCTGGATAAAGAGAAAGAAGGGATATCAAGGTTCCAACCATTTCTCCTGATGTTTCTCATTCTCAGTGATGAAAGCAGTGCCATGTGTTGATTGGCCCAATTGGGAAAGAAAGAGCCAGAGGCCCCAGGGCTCTCTCCATTCCTGGTGGCCCCTTCCACCCAGGACTGCTCCACCCCCACCCCTGGGGGGCTGAGTGCAACATTCTAGGTCCAGATACAGGTGTGGATGGAGGCAAACCTCATCCGCGACAGAAATCACAACTCAGATTTCTGTTTGGGAGCCAACCTTTCTTCATCACAAATGTGATGAAAATTTGCTGGCCTGTGGTTTCCGGATCACATCAGAACAGCCTGTTGGAAATGTACGGGCCTTTGGCTTCACTTCAGACCCATGGGATCAAAGATTTTGGAAAGATGTTTGACATATGTTTTTGTTTTGTTGTTGTGTTTTAAACCACAACATGATTTGCTGCCTATCCTAATTAAGGACCTTCCTGTGCATCAGTGGTTCCCACCGATGCCCATGAGAACATTTACTTGGGGAGCAATGCCTGAGCCCCACCCCAGACTACTTGTATCAGAATTATCTGATGCAGGAGGGAGCCCGGGTACCAGTAGTTTTTCAAAGCTTTCCACATAAGGGACTCCTGGGTGGCTCAGTTGGTGAAGCATCGGACTTCAGCTCAGGTCATGATCTTGCAGTTTGTGCGTTCGAGCCCCGTATCCGGCTCTCTGTTGTCAGTGCGGAGCCTGCTTCAGATCCTCTGTCTCCCTCGCTCTCTGCCACTCCCCTGCTCCCCACTCCCCAAAATAAATAAATAAAAGGAAGCTCTCCAGATGATTCTAACATGCTGCCAGAGTTGAGAATAAGAGGGCAAAAATGCTTGTGTCCATGAAATTTTGTATACCATGTCAGGAGCCCAATATTAAGGAATCCGGCACATGACACATGTAGCCAATAGTCATCTACTCCTTAGCATGACTTTATAAATCAGGTGGGCGTTTTTAAAGAGGCAGAACCAGAGTAAGCGGTGTAAGAGAAGCTAATGCTTTCCAAGCACTTCCTGACTGCTCCATCCTGTTCTAGGGTTTACACGTATTGCTGTAACTTGCAGGGAGGCCAGGAGGCTGGCACTATTATTATTCTTGTTCTACAGGAGGGAGCAGGAGGGTTCATTCAGTTGCCTGGGTCCCTGCAGTTGAGTCACGAGGCCGTCTGACTCCATGTTTGTCTTCTTCACTGGAATGCTCTGCAGGAGGAGGAAGTTTGGCCGGGAAATGGTTTGGAGGAAGATTGTTAAAGAGGGCAGCAGAGGCTTGTAATACCCTGGCGATGAGCGTGCGTCCAGCGAGACCCTTGGGGAGGGCAGATGCAGGAGGAAAAGAGCTCTCGGGAGCGTCCCTTGTGGGAAAGAGAATTGGTGCATGAAGGCAGCTGAGACGGGGACAAAGACAAATGTCCTTATCCTGTTCGAACACGTTTCCAGAGCTCTGTACCCACAGAAGGGGAAGGAAACTGGTTTTTAGTGTGAGGCATGCAGAGCGTAAACTGTTCTTCCGTGGTGAGCTCTTGCTATCGCCACGTGGCTGCCCTAAGAAAATCACTGGAATTGAAGACACAGCTTCGCCCTGGTAGGCTCCAGAATGAGGGAGACAGCAGCCCCTTTCCTTTGTGGTGTTCAGACCACACGCAGAGAATGAACCATACTTGGAAAAGGAGAAGAGAAGAGGGTATGAAGAACCAGCAGGCTTTCAAGGTGACTGAGGGCGCACAGAGCTGACTTCTCATGGGCTGTCCTGTAGAAGACAGATCAGACCTGCTGAGTCTCGTCTCCAGGCCTGGACTGTTGCTGGACACAGACTGAGGATTTATCCTGCTATCTCTAGAGATAGAGATATCCTGCTATCTCTAGAGAACAAAGCTATCTCTAACTGCCTTGAGAAGTGAATTCTTTATTCCTGGAAAAAACCAAGAGAGGTTGAATCATGCCTATGGACGGGAAGACCTTTCCAAGGTCTCTGCAAGTGACCTTGTGTGGTTCTGTGCTGATTCCTGATCCTCATTCAATTAGTGAGCAAGGGTTTGTTGTCCTTGGGTAGGCCCGAGGGACACAGAGGTGAACCCACAGATGTTAAGGAGGGAGGAAAGAGAAATGGACAGCCTCATTCCTACACTCATGATCCCTTGCTCTCAGGACCTAGAATTCAGATTCAGATTATTTAGCACTGTTTCCTATTAGATTTCAGAATCAACCTCTCTTTTTCTTTCCTTCTCTTTCTCCCTTTGTTCATATGCCCTATATAATTCCCTCCTTCTTTGTCTGCTTTTAATGCCTCCTTTTCCCTTCATTTTTAACCATCTGGTTTTTTTTTCTCTTTAATCCCCTGTTCAGAATCTCCTTCCTGTCACCCACTAATGGGTGGAATTAATACATATATTAAACAATATCTATGCCTGTATTTATATAGGTATATATCTAAATAACTGCTCATTGTTTTTTATATTTTGGGTTAAATTAGAAGAAACAGATAAATATGGTCTGGAAATATTTAAGGATTACATATAACTTTCACTGGGCTCATGAAATACTTTAATTAAAGAGAAAACAGATTCCTTCTTTCTTCTAAACCCATTCTCAAAGGTGAACTTCCTTTCTCGGTCCTGTGTATGGGAAGTACTGAGCAGGTTATATCATTAATATATCACACATTGTATATTTTGTTACTTGACAATGAATAGCTTTCTTGTTCTGTTCTGGTGTATCAGGCACCAACATTTCGAGAACAATAGCTTCAGGGGGCAGCCAGCCCTGAAAGCTAACTTCACTCCATTGTTTCAAAAGTGGTGGTTTCCACTGTGAAGAAACGTGGTTTAAACTTTTATTGTTTTCCCTGCTGGTGGTTAACGTTGTGAGTGAATTTTGAGAACAAGCATTTCAAAGAGTTCTGCTTTAGCATGAGAGTGGAGAGCATATAACAACATATTTTAGGAACTCTCACTTGGAAAGCGCTAAAAAAAGAACAGAGTAGGCAATTGCTATGTATTAAATAGCACTTTCTACTCCAAGAGGGAAATAAATCAAGCCAGTAGAGGAAGCAGGGAGCTATACAGATACATGGTCCAGCCGTCTATAAACGACTTAACGACCACATCTAGTTACAGCTGTGGTGCAGTCCTAAAGTTTTAGTGGGATATTAACCCCACGTTCTAAAGGGGTTTTTTGCCCAGGTAACTTTCTACCTCTAAAAAGAAATCAGATTGCTGTGATATTTCCCCTGGCTTCATGCCCCGTTTGATAATATCATGAATTCTTTCCTTACGGTTTCTACAATGTTGCCTCCCCCCACCCGTTTTTTTTTTCACTCACTGTATTTCTGGAAAACATATGACCAGTTGCCAAACTGCCAAACAGACCTGTTGATTGTTAAGGGATGAGGAACCAACATTTGGCGATGTGTGCCAGGTACTGTACTAGGTGGTTTACACTCATGATCTCACTTTATTTCTCACGACGATCCTTCCGGGGAGAGGTTATCAGTCCACATACGGGATGCTGAGGCTCTGCTCCAGGAAGGTCAGGACTCGGTAATCAATGAAGGGATTCACATTCTCATTCTTCTGACTCTGACACCCCTGAACTTAATACTGCAGCTGAAAACATGGCCTGAATCAGGATTTAGACACTTCTTCCCCCATTCTTTTTGAGAGAGGTCTCGGGTGGCAAGGTCATGTGGAGAATTCGTGTGCTAGAAGGATGCTGGGAAGTGTAGTCTTGGTTTGTCAGCCTCCAGCTTGCAGCCTGAGCCAACACAAGGCGTTTGGAATGAACTAGATGGAGCCATTATCCAGTGCTCACCACAGACCACACCTGTGGCTTCTCCACACCCATGAAAACCCTTCTTCCTGCCTGTAAAGTTCCAAACCACAGCAGCAACAACAAAAAAATGCCCTCATTATTGTCATGAAGCCATCGCTCATGCAAATAACACCTTGCCTCCCGCCCTCCCCCAAAGCAGACACCCAAATGTTACCAGTGTCTGCCATCGCCTCTGATGGTCAGTCTTTCCTCCTTTAGTCCAGTCTCTGCCTGGGGTGTTTTGCTATAACCTACTGGCAAAATTATAACCAAGCTCCATGTAAAATAGCAGGAAAAGGGAGGAGAAGGTAAGATGGGAAACAGCATGGTGAGCAGAAACATGTCAGCCCACGGTGTTCCTTTCTGCATCCGGTTGTGTGGCTTTATTCAGTATTTGCCCTTTCTGTCTTCCTTACTCCACTGACAGTTCTGTGTCCCCCTGTCTTCAGCCAGCCGCCTCTCAGCAGGTTAGGGCTCCTAATTCAGGAGGAAACTGAAACCCTTATTCTCGAGGGGTATGAATCTTAGGGAGGTCCCTGTTATATCAGTTCTCATGGTCTCCCATTGACCTTGACCGCTCGGTAAAGGGCATGATATAGAGCCATCCCACAGGATTCTTGGCTTGAGGAATATTCTCCCACTGTGTGCCTAATTTAACAGGAAATCCATTTCTCCTTGATAATCAGTCTAATCTCCTCAGTCAGTGTGGTGACCCTCCTTTTCTCTTTTACCTGTTTATCCAAGGACATGTGGAACCCCAAAGGGGTCAAAGGGAGTTCTTGGGTACGGGAACATAGTTTTGCCCAATGGTGGACTAATTTTGTCCGTGGGGTCTCAGACCTCTGAACCAGTAAAACAACCATTAAAATGATGGTACACGAATTTTTGTGAGTGAATTATTAGATGGGATTATTAGTGGGATATTAAGAAATACCACTCTCATGTCCATCCTGTGGATCTCAGAGTAATACAGTCTGATTATGGGAGAATCAGCACCCAATATGGTTGTCGGTTCAGAGCAAATAACCATATCAGGAACAACATACCCTAATCTAACCAAGGGTCACTTTCTACCCAGTTCTGGAACTGAGTGCTTCTAGAAAGTAAGTTGCTTCCAGGTGGTGAGGTTGTGGTAAGAGCAGGGAATACTTTCACAGCCTTAATTCTCATGCACATGCACCCGGTGGTATTGTTATTGTTATTCAGAAACAACACTGTCTAAAGATTTTTTTAAACATTTATTCATTTTTGAGAGACAGAGTGTGAGTGGGGAAGGGGCAAAGAGAGAGGGGGACACAGAATGTGAAGCAGGCTCCAGGCTCTGAGCTGTCAGCACAGACCCACACGCGGGGCTCAAACTCATGGATTGTGAGATCATGACCTGAGCTGAAGTTGGATGCTTAACCCATTGAGCAGCTCAGGCACCCCACAGAAGCAACACTGTTTAGATATCATGATGAAGTCTTTGTCCAGGCTACTAACAAAATACCACAACGGGGCAGCTTATACAGAGTACAAATTTATTTCTCATTTATTTCTCTTACTTATTTATTTCTGGAGGCTGGAAGTCCAATATTGGAGGGCCAGGAGGGGCAGCTGAAGGCCCTCTTTCAGGTTACAGAGAACCTCTTACTATGTCCTCACATGGGGAAGAAGGCTAAGGAGTTCTCTCTTGGACCTCTTTTCTAAAGGCGTTAATCTCATTCATAAGGGCTCCACCCTTGTGAGCTAATCACTTCCCAAAGGCTCCATCTCTTAATGCCATCACACTGAGCATTAGGATTTCAGCATCTGGTGGAGGGAGAGGCACCTATTCTGTCTACAGCAATGCCTCAGGCAGACTGTGTTGCAGGAAGGAGCACGCAAGGCAGAGAAGAATTCTTACCCAATGTAGGTGTCTTTTCCACTGGGGGTGATTTTCGGTCCCCTCCATGATAACGCACTTATGATGGTGTCAGCCTCACCCTCAGACATGCGATTCAAGGTTGGTTGCTGCTGCAGATGATTTGGATACTCAGCAGTGCAGCAGGCTGGCCAGTCCAGCAGTGAGAAGCAATCTTGTTGGGGCCATGCCTCACCTTCACCCCTGCCTCTCCAGCCACTTGACTCATGGCCCATTAAGCAAAAAAATGGGGTTGGTGGGGAGGAGACTGACAGCTCTGAGGTGGGTTTCCTTCTTTTTTTTTTTCATCATTGCGAACCTTCATTTTGGGGGGTCGTGGGATTGTCTCTGGTCAACATTCATAGGACATAATAAATATTCTCACAGCCTGGCCCCATTCTGAGATGGTCCTCCACTTTCATCTTCTCTAGACTGCCTTGTCTCCAGATTCCAACTTTTTTCTCCTAATTCCCTGAACATTTTTTCCAAGTTGTAGCGATTGGTCACACACCAGGCCCTCTTTCCCACCCCATGCAAAGTGGATGTTGAGATATGCTGTTTCAGGTTCTGTCCCGAACATGGTTTTTCACCCACAGTGTCCTTGACAGTTACTTCCGGCCGGGGCTGTAACTCTGCAGCTGTACACTTCCAACTCAGGTAGGCACACTTGATTGTGTTTATTTTTATTTATTTATTTTTGATGTTATTATTGTTATTTTTTTTAGATATAATTTACTGTCAAATTGACTTCCATACAACATCCAGTGCTCATCCCAACAAGTGCCCTTCTCAATGTCCGTCACCCACTTTCCCCACCCCCACACCCCCTACCAACCCTCAGTTTGTTCTCTGTATTTAAGAGTCTCTAATGGTTTGCCCCCCTCCCTCTCTGTTTGTAACTAGTTTTCCCCTTCCCTTCCCCCATGGTCTTCTGTTAAGTTTCTCAAGATCCACGTATGAGTGAAAACATGGTATCTGTCCTTCTCTGACTGATTTACTTCACTCAGCATGAGACCTTCCAATTCCATCCGTGTTGCTGCAAACGGCATGATTTTATTCTGTTTCATTGCCAACTAGTATTCCATTGAACATATAAACCACATCATGAAGGCACATTTAAATTATGTTTTACTTTTTTGTCTTCCTCAGTTTACTGGGATAAGCTCCTCACATGACAAGAGGTGTGGGCAGAATAGAAGACATCAGTGTATCAGTATGGGCATCCTAGGGGTATAAACTTTGTTTATGCAATGAACTGATGCCTTCAGGATCTGCTCCAATGGAATCCCACAACTGTGCTCTCTCTTGTTGATAGTGCACTGCTGGTTACACCTGACTTTATTGCTTGAAGAGCTAGACAACATTCAATTCAGGGTGAACACCTCCATTTACAAGGCACTGGTCTTCAGGTAAGGGGTTGAGCTTCTATAGAGGCTCCATAGCAAGCCAAACACTATTTTTCCAAAGAAGGTTTTCTTAAGGAAGAGGACATGTTGTGCTTCAAAACCCAGTAATTTTCCTTCACAGCTCTCTCTGCAGGCTGTCTCCATCATCCATCAGGCTTTGACCCTTAAGAACCAAGAGATGGGTCTGTTTGCACTGCAGCCTGGAGGAATTGAACACCCTCCTTGCTCAGTCCCACTCAGTCAGCCGCCTTAGAGGTCATTCAATAAATGAGTTGAGACTTTCAATGTTCCCACCAAGCTTTTTGCCTTTTAGTTGGATGGGGTGCAGGGTGCAACATCTTATTTTTCTCCTTGAGACTTCTGTCCCAACAAGCTTGAGAATACTGGTCTCCCACAAACATCTGGAAGGTGGCAGATCCTTACATTTAATAGAATTTATCTTTGAACCACTTGCATCGATGGGTGGTAGCAGGATATTGTGTCCTTCTTGCTCACTCCATCTTATTAGCATGGCGTCATCACCTAGAGAACCAGCATGATCCCTTGGGGGCCGCTGGGATGGCGGTGGACTCTCCATATTTCATTCTACAATGGTTCCAGACCTAAGCATGTCAGGTGACAACTCCCAGACGCCTATCTTTGGAAATTAGTTGTCTCCAATCACTTTTTCTGGCCAGGTAATGATTGGGCAGGATTTTATTTTATTTATTATTTATTTGTTTTAAAAAAATTTAACAATTTACTTATTTTTGAGAGATAGAGACAGAGCATGAGTGAGGGGAGGAACAGAGAATGAGGGAGACACAGAATCTGAAGCAGGCTCCAGGCTCTGAGCTGTCAGCACAGAGCTCGACACTGGGCTTGAACTGACCAACTGTGAAATTATGACCTGAGCCGAAGTCAGACCCTTAACCAACTGAGCCACCCAAGGGCCCCTATTTATTTATTTATTTATTTATTTATTTATTTATTTATTTATTTTTAAAGTTTATTTATTTTGAGAGAGACAAAGGCAGTGCAAGTAGGGAAGGGGCAGAGAGAGGGAGAGAGAGAGAATCCCAAGCAGGCTCCATAGGGTCAGTGCAGAGCCTGATGAGGGGCTGGAACTCACGAATCATGAGATCATTCCCTGAGCGGAAACCGAAGTCAGATGCTTTAAGGGACTTAACTACCCCGGGGTTCCCAGGCCTTTATTTTAAACAAAAGTCATTAAAACAGGAAATAAGTTTTCCAAGTCACTGGAGGGCGAGAAGAACGGATTTTGAGCAGAAACTTGAGTTAGGTCTACGCCAACAACACTCCAGAGCCAGTTAAGCGCGTTAGCGGCCGCTCTGCCACGGTCAGAAGGCAGGGACTCAGGACGCCGGCACACAGCGGGTGGCCTCTGGGTCTTGTCACTGCGGGCATTCTGCTTTCCAACATCCATGAGGCTGGAGAGCGGGTGTGGGAAGCTGTTAACATGCCTCCGCGGCTGGGTGACAGGCCTGCCGCTGCCACACATGCCCGACGTTGGTTCGGCTTCCAGACTGGACCGGCAACACCTGTTTGGTGGAAGTCAGGCCCCATGTGGCCGCTGCAGACACGGGGCCACCTCCCGGGGGGATGACACATGGCTGAGTGAGCCTTCTTGTAGGGTCTGCCCAAGTGGCCTAGTAAGAGTTTTGGGCGACTCATCAGCTGGTCCAACATGAGGAAGGAGAGGAAGGGAAGTTTAGGAAGGGTCCCATGAAGACCTGGTTTGGGGAAAGGATGCTGCTCTGCAGGTCCCGTTGGAGACAGGCAATGTGGGAGTGAAACAAGAAAGAACGAAGTGGATCGGAAAGGCAGGAGAAAGCCACAGAAGCTTTGAAAAAGA
The DNA here is from genome assembly GCF_008692635.1 of Crocuta crocuta. Taxonomy (NCBI): domain Eukaryota; kingdom Metazoa; phylum Chordata; class Mammalia; order Carnivora; family Hyaenidae; genus Crocuta; species Crocuta crocuta. The sequence continues at coordinate 669,065 of NW_027529538.1, forward strand.
AGGGGGTGCCATTGGGGTCAGAGAAAGAGGAGGGAGGGAGAAAAGATTCAGAGCCCCTTCCTGTAATTACCCCCAAACATTGCTGCTCTGAGACCTAAGGGAAGTCCACCGGGATTTAAGTTCCGGTGGGGAAAGGGTAACAACAGTAATGACAAAAATAATAATAGCTCCCTGGGTCTCAACTTCCTTATTACTGAAAGTATTTCCTCATATATTCCCATGGCAGACAAAACACAATTATTATTATTAGCGACCATGCATTGGGTTGTTTGGCCCACGTGAAGTCACAGTCCTGGCTGACAGAGAGTCAGACGTTACTGTCCTGCAAGGGTCCTGACTGAGCCAGCGTAGACTCATCTTAGGGAAAGAGCAGTTATAAGTAGTTCTTCATTCTTGGTGAAAGTGCTACATTCTTTGATAGAAAAGCAGGGGGCCCCTGGGTTGCTCAATTGGTTAAGCATCCAAGGTCATGACCTCAAGGTTCCTGAGTTCCAAGGAGCCAGTGTTTGGCCTCTGTGCTGACAGCTCAGAGCCTGAAGCCTAGTTTGAATTCTGTGTCTCCCTGTCTCTCTGCTCCCCCCCACTCCCCACACGCGTGTGCGTGTGCGTGTGCATGTGTGTGTGTGTGCACGTGCTTGCTCTCTCTCTCTCTCTCATAAATAAATAAACATTAAGGAAATGAAATTACAAAAGGAAAGGCAGGAGAAAATAGAATGTGAGGTTTTTTAGAATAAGAAATGTAGGCAAAAAGGCAAGAAAAAAATAAAAGAACTATTTAAAAAGGCCATACACAGGGAGAAGGAGTCTCAAGCTACCTTACCCTCTCAGAGCCTCAGTTTTTCATCTGTAGAATGGGGACAATGATCCTCACTTCACTGAGGCTTTCTGAAGATTAAATCAGGTCATAATTTGTGTAATCACTTGCCCCAATGGCTGGCACAAAGTAAACGCTCAGTAAATGTAAATTATCATTATGGTTACCATTGTCGGCATATTTGCACGTTATTAGCCAGGCTCTTCAAACCACGTGTTTTGATTTCTTACTGCTATGTCACCTACCATGATCACTATTTTAGTATATATTCAATAATTGATTTTTTTTCTGTCAAATAGATGAAATTGTGGCTGAGAATATGGCAGTGACACATAAGTAAAGTTAAATGCAATAGAAAACAACAGATAAATCTAGCTCACCAATATTGAATCTTCTTTCAAAGCAAAGAGAAAGACACATTCAAGTGACCAAACGTCAACAGATACAAAATTACAATAAGATAAACAAGAGTCTGTCCTGTGTGCTGTTATGGTTATCCAAGAAATGGTCTGCAAAGGTAGGTTTCTGGAATCCAGATGAAGGGAGGGTACCCTGCAAGAAGACATGTATACTCCTTCGGGGGCGCCGGGGTGGCTTAGTCGGTTAAGCGTCCGACTTTCGCTCAGGTCATNTAGCAGCTAACTAACCATAACCGAACTGTAAAAAACCCTCGAAGTGATATTTATTTCAACTAGACGGTCAGATACATGGTGCATGTATACATTCCAGACTTAGATAATTCAGTTGCAGAGGCAGATAATTGCAGTATGATAATGTTTAAAGAATAACAGTTTTAGACGCCTACAGATTTAAAGGGGTTTACAGTGCACTGCGTATATTTACGTCACTAATCTGCACACGGGTCTCAGGAGGCAGATACTATTATTACCCCCGCTGTAAGGGAAGGAAACTAGGTTCTAAAAGTGACCCTGCTATAAACGGCAGAACTGGCATTCAACTTGAAGCTGCTCTGACTCGTTTTGCATCCTTTCCAGAAGAGGACACAGTGGTCAACAGCATCGAAAGGTCGAATCTTGGCAAGTCTAATAGGGTCACATTACACTGTCTCTCCCCCACTTCTGCATTGAAAAGCAACTTGTGGGCAAATGCACTTCAGTAGAGTATGAACCACACAGGAGAGTTTAGGTGGGTAAAGGCTTTTATGTGAATAGAGCTGAAAGGGTCAACACCCGCGTTGGGCATGCATGGAGGTCATCGGGTAGCCAGCACCCCAGCCCTGCCTTGGAGGAAGAAAGCGTACAAACCAGGCCGATGGCCAGCTTGGGTCGGCCCATTAAGGGGGTGCCCCCATTAATTCTGGCCCTGGAGCCCTAGAGCTGTGAAGGGAGATCATTTATAATTTTCCAGCCCAGAGGTGACACCTTTTTATTCTTATTTTATTTTATTTTTTAAAATGTTTTATTTATTTCTGAGAGAGAGAGAGAGCACGGAAGAGTCAGAGAGAGAGGGAGATACAGAATTTGAAACAGGCTCCAGGCTCTGAGCTGGCTGTCACCACAGAGCCCGACGAGGGGCTCGAACCCACGAACCGTGAGATTATGACCTGAGCAGAAGTTGGACGCTTAAATGACTGAGCCACCCAGGTGCCCCGGTGACACCTTTTTATAATCCCCCCAGAACCATGGCTCGTGCTAGTGTTGACTCTGTATAAAGCACTACTGGGTGTTACTTGCCTGTTGGTGATTCACAAGTCCAGCAGAAGGTACCAGCAACCTCCAAACCAAACCCCTCACCAGCACCACTACCACCAGCATATTTAGAAAATGACCCTCTCATGTGGGTAGACAAAGGAAAGATGGAGACAGCTTGTCATGAGATGTGGGAGGGTGACTGAGAACTTCTTTGGCGTTGGGGACCCAAGAGGAAAGAAGAATGATACCAGCCTTCTCTGAGATACTAGAATCCAACAAGCCTCACAATGGAGCTTTCATGCGTTACCACAATGGGTGAAAACTGGGTAGAAATGCAGCCCAAGGTGGATTAAAGAAAACTCCCTGCTTTCTCATGGTCCAACTGGTGAGACGATACTTAGATACTTGAAACTTCTCTGGGCCCATGACTGGGGCATGAAAGGTAACAAAGGAAAAGCTAGAGAGCCTTCTAGGGTCTTCTGTCCTTGTGGAGAAAATGGGGAGGTAACGCACAGACTGTCCAGCTGGGACCCAAAGCAAGACATAGTCACATCTCAACGAGGAGGCAGGGAGGACCCTGGCAAGTAGGTGGAGGGGTTGCAAACGCAAGTAGGAGGGAAGGACCAAGGTAACCATGACTGAGATTTCTGGGTCTTTCTCTGCAAGCCATGCTAAGTGGCTATTGTGTAGAATCTACTAGGAGTTTAGAACAAACTCTATTTGAGGAGCACAACACAATACGGTTCTGAATGTAATGAGGTCTGAAACAGGAAATGGTTTCCAGAGGAATCTCTGGATTCATATTAACTTACCTGAAAGTGGTGGGGTGCAGGGTTCTGAATGGGGGCTTGAGACGGGACTTGCCTTCTCATGATGTGAAACCCACACCCACAGCGTATGGTTACCCTGGGCTGAGCATGCGCTGGAGGTGACTGGAGCCTGGTATGACATCAGAACAGAAGCAGTGTGGGGCCTATCAGGTGGAAGGAATTCAAGAATCCAAGCCCAGAGCATGAAGAAGTTGCCGTGTTATGCTGCAACTGAAGCAAACTAAAGACAACGATTTGCAGATGAGTAACTGTGGGTGAGGAGGAATGACTTGCTCAAAGGTCACCCATGGGAAGGGCAGGACAGGAGCTTCCGTCTTCCAGCTTCCAGTCGACCGTCATTCCCTGTCCACATTTATGCCCTTGTGAAAACACACAGGCAGCGCAGAATCAAAGAACTGCAGCGTCAGAATGGAGATTAGACCTCTTATCTAGTTTGGACTCTCATCCAATTACCATTGTGTTCCGCAGTCCTAATCCCGGCAGCTGGTCAAAGTGCCTGCGGGAAAAATTCCCGTGCTGGGAAATCCTCAGGACTTTTTTGAGACAGCCTGGTCTTTTCCTGGACACAGTGGCACAAAGCTCTTTGTATTGAGCTGAAATCTGGCTCTCTCAACCCTGACCTCTACCTGCACATGATCAGTTACTTCCTCTTCCAAATGGATCCTCCAAGTTCTTTCTTTTTTTAATGTTTATTTCTGAGAGGTGGGAGAGAGAGAGAGAGAGAGAGAGAGCAAGCTCAAGACCGTAAGGGGCAAAGAGAGAGAGAGATAGAGGATCCAAAGCACTGTCATCTTGGAGCCCCATGTGAGGCTCAAACTCATGAACCATGAGAGCCAAAGTTGCCTGAGCCAAAGTTGGACACTCAACCCACTGAGCCATCCAGGCACCCTGGCTCCTCTATGTTCTTCAGCATCCAACACTAATGGAGGACCCACTCTGTGCCAGGCATGGACGGTGGTATCGTGCCCATGGTAGGTCCCATAGGTGCACACAGTCTCAGGTCCTTTACACTTTTATTGTTCCTCCCTGGACAACCTCTAGAGTTGGTAAGATACATACCCTCTTCCCCCTCCCAAATCCTCACAGCCATTTCTTTAAGAAGACAAATCTATTTGGATCTACAGAGAAAGTAGTTATGTCTTTAGGAATGTAAACTAGTTTTCATATTTATACTAATTATACTAATACTGACATAACTGGTAAGGTATACCTATTGTCATACATCATACAAAGGATTCCAAATTGCGCCTACGTGATTATTAGAGTAATTGTTGATCTAGATTATCGCTTTAAGTGGGAGCAACAGGCATACACCCTTTCCCCAATTTCAAACAATTAACCTTAGGAAAACAAATGCTTGTTATCACCACCATCGCTGATACTTACAGAGTATTTCTGAACAAGCCAGACACAGAGATAACAACCCCATTAATTAGATACTGGGCTCATTCTTATCTTTCTGATGAGGAAACTGAAGGCATAGGGGTCATGGACCTTGCCTAAGAGCCCACGGCTGGCAGATAGCAGAGCCTGGACTCACATCAAGCATCTCGCTCTTAGTGGCAAAAGCTATTGGTGGGTTAGCCCCATCCACGTGGCCTGCATGTCCCCATAGTGATCCCTCCGTGAAGGTAAATGCAATCCCACCTAGAGACATGTCCCCATCCTTAAACACAATAGTTTCAAACCACCCGAAGTCTGACCCTTTCTAGGAATGACTTCCCCCAAATAGTTTTTTTCCAGATTTAGATCCCTTGCACCTGAATCGTGGCTCGTACTGGTATGTCCTCTGTGCGTACTTACTGAGTGATTCAGTCAGTGGCCCCTGGCCCTGTGGGTTTTCCGGTCCCAGGTCAGATTAGGTGCTTGACAAGTCCTTCAGTGGTGTGGAGGCAGGAATGGGAAGAAGGTTCAAAAGCCTGGCTGCAACCCGTCTGGGGTTGCTGTGCTGGGGTCCCCTTACCTGGGGGGCACAGCCCTGCCCAGTACTGCTGGTCTCTGAACATTCAGATCTCATTCTTTGTACTTTCTTTCCAGAACGNTGTGCAACATCCACAGGGCTCTGGATTCGATGTGGAGGTGGCGAGGAAGTTCTCTAACTTAAGTGGGGGAACTTGGCTTAACTTCTTCGAGCCAAGGGAAGGGTGTCTGAAGCTTCAGAGCTCACATTCTTTTTAAAGAAGCAAAAAGACAACCTGTTAAATTTTGGTTCAAGGGCGCAGGAGAAATCCTTTACTTGGAGCAGAAAGACAAGAGCCACTTGCAATGGAGAGAGTGGGGAAGGATAGGTCACAATGGTGGAGGCTCTTGGCTCATAAGTAGAGGAAGATGGAGGCAGAATTAGCGGTGAAACAGGAAGTGAACGTGAACTTGTGACTCTCATAGCAAAAGTGGAGCCCAATAGCACTGTGGTTGTTATCTATATCCTGGAGCGTTCTGAAGCCTGCCTTGTTCTGTGGAAAATAAAGGCCACTCTTTACTTTGTAATCATTTCAAATGTATGGAGAAGTTGCAAGAGTTGTAGGAGGAACTTTTAAAAAGGAGCCCTTTGCCTGGCTGGATTCCACATTTTCCTCATTGGCTTTGTTTCTTATCCACCTACCTATCCAAACACACACACACACACACACACACACACACACACACACACACCCCATACATAAACATAAATTCTTCAAAAAGCATTTGAGAGTTGATTGCAGACATCATACCCCTTCATCTCTAAATAAGTCTGTGTATTTTTTTCTAAGAACAAAGATATTCACTTATACATCCAAAGTACAATTATCAAAATCAGGAGACTTAATAGTGATATCATATTAATATAATATTATCTAAACCACCGTCTCCATTCAAATCTCATCCAATTGTCCCAACCATGTCCTTTACAGTTAATTTTCTTCCTGGTTCAGGACCCAGGATCACTGAGTGTGTCTAATTGTTTTATGTCTTTAGTGTCCTTTAATCTGAAGTAGGGTTCAGTAGTCTTTTACTTTCTTGACCTTGACAATTAACTTTGTGCAATTTCTTCAGCTGGGGTTGCCCTGATGTTTCCTCATTAGACACAGGTAATACATTGCAGGCAGGAATCCCAGAGAATTGCTGTGGCCTTTTCAGTGCTTTGTAATAGGAGATATGGAAGTCAGTTTGTCCCTATATTGGGGATGTTAACTTTGGTTAAATGGTGTCTCTATATACTAGTTTTCCAAAGGCCTCATTTTAAATGTCACAGCATAAACAATAAATGGGTGAACAAAATCTACTAAAGGTTACCTTGTTTCTATAGATAAACTCTTGGCCCTTCCATACTTAAACCTTTCCCAGAGTCTTAATGATGAGGGCAGAGTTTGATCTAGAAGGAATCTTTAGATTTCATCTGATTTTCTGTTTCCCAGCTGTGGGATGCCATGATTTCTATGTGCTGCCCCTTCGTATTAGGCTTAATTGTATCACATAGTAGCGAGGCTCTCCCATTTCACTGATCTCTCTAATTTCCTGGGTACGTGAAGTAGAAGGCTCAGTTGGGTGCTCCGCTGTCTTGAAAATTTCAAATGGTGGTTGGTTTTCCCACTTATTTATTTTTTATATATTTTTTTTTTAAGAAAAGGGAGGCCTTTGGTTCATGGTCTATGATAGGCAATAGTATAGGCTCATTCAATAGCATTTAAAAAATCCCATTTGGGGCACATGGATGGCTCATTCGATTAAGTGTGAGAATCTTGGTTTCAGTTCAGGGCATGATCTCACCGGCTGGTGAGTGTGCAGAGCCTCTGCCCCTCCCCCCAAATAAATAAATAAACATTTTAAATAAATACATAAATAATCACATTTATTTTTACACTTACTGGCAGCTCCTCACTGAAAATCACGTTCAATTTTTAATTTACAGGATTAACAACAGCTTTCTTTTTCAATTCACATTTAAAAAGGAGAAGTAAAATAAGCGAGTCACTTTAGAGAAATTGTAAGAACTTAGAGAAGACTTTCAGGTAGGGGGTCGTGGCGGTGATAATGCCAGGGCGCCCACAGTTGTGAAGTCAACACAGGAAGTGCTCACCTTTGGGGAAATTCAGACTTAGGAACTTGGGCCCGATTCCTTAAAGGCAATGGGCAATCGGGCTCGCAGACTCCTGCCCTCCAGTTTTCCTAACGGGACCTCAACTTGGCAGGCAAAGGACAGACGCTGGCAAGAAATGAGACAGACAGGCCACTAGATGGTCCGGATAGCCTTAAACCCGGGTTTTGGGGCCCGCTGTGAGCCCCAAGTTACAGCCTTCTCCTCGCGGTTCCGCCGCTACCTCACTGGGATCTTGGACGGTTCTTTACTTCCTTTGAATCTCAGTTGTCTCATCCGTGAGATGGGACAGTAAGAAACGGTGCACAACTCCTACCTCTCTGTTAGTCTCTATCACGATAGGTGTATCACGTCCCTGGCGCAGCGTCAGGAAATGTAGCCTCTTCAGTGGTGGTCCTAATTCTTTCGTGGGGACAGGGACAGGGCATGGGCAGGAGCCTGGAATGNGGGGGGAGGGGATTTTTCTCCCATCCCTCCTCCTTGGAAACCCAACGGGCCGCAGTGCACCCGGCCCACACCTTGCCCCTTGTGAGGTCACCCCGACTGAGGACGCGAGGGGACCCCGTCTCTGTCCAGCCCAGACACCGAGGCAGACTCTGGGGGCGCGAGCGAGGCTGCGATC